>NW_010367010.1:72078-82794 GCF_000414095.1 Morus notabilis
ATGCCGAGAGGTATGAGGCTCAATGGGAGGAGGTCGCCAAATTGATAAAAAATAACTTCATCCGGAAAGTTCTGTACCCCGAGTGGGTCTCGAACCCTGTACTGGTGTTAAAACCCAGCGGACAGTGGTGGACCTGTGTCGACTTCAGCAACCTAAACAAAGCCAGTCCAAAGGACAGCTTTCCGCTCCTGAGGATAGATCAGCTGGTCGACGCCACGACAGGGAATGAACACCTAAGTTTTATGGACACGTGTTCTAGCTATAACCAGATATCGATGTTTCACCGTGACGAAGAACACACATCATTCACCACTGACAGGGGCCTGTATTGCTACAAGGTCATGCCTTTTGGCCTAAAAAATGCGGGAGCAACATATCAACGCCTGGTCAACAGGATGTTCGCAGACCAGATAGGTAGAACGATGGAGGTATATGTGGATGATATGCTGGCAAAGAGCAAGAAGTCTGAGAATCATGTGGAGGACTTTAAAGGAACGTTCGACGTCTTATGGATGTATAGGATAAAGTTGAATCCCCTTAAGTGTGCGTTCGGGGTCAAATCAGGAAAATTCTTAGGTTTTATGGTGAGTAGTCAAGGAATCGAGGCTAATCCGGAGAAAGTGCAGGCGCTCCTTGACATGAAATCGCCAAGAAAACCAAAAGAAGTCCAGAAGCTAACGGGTTGTATTGCCGTACTTAACACGTTCATCTTGAAATCTACAGATAAGTGCATACCATTCTTTGATACTCTGAGAGGAAGCAAGCCGTTTCAAAGGACAGAGGAGTGCGAACACGCGTTCCAACAATTGAATAAGCACCTTGGGAAGCTACCCCTACTGTCCAAACCTACAGTCGGAGAGGTGCTGAGCCTGTATCTAGCAGTTTCAGAGCACGCCGTTAGTTCGGTGTTGGTCCACCAAGAAAATAAGGTGCAGCTGCTGGTGTATTACACTACCAAGCGCCTCCTCGGCGTAGAGACGAGGTATTTGCATATGGAAAAGCTCACCCTCGCGCTAGTGGTGACGTCGAGAAAGCTACGCCACTTTTTCCAGGCCCATAGCATTCAGGTTTTGATAAACCACCCTCTTAGGCAGGTATTACAAAAGCCCGATGATTCTGGAAGACTCCTTAAATGGTTCATAGAGCTCAGCCAGTTTGACATTGACTACAAGCCGCAGATTGCCATCAAGGGCCGAGCCCTGGCCGACTTTGTTGCTGAGTTCACGGGGTTGCCAGATGAAGCAGAGGTTGTTGGCAGACCACTCAGATGGAAACTCTATGTCGACGGAAGCTACAATAACAATGGCAGTGGAGCAGGGTTGGTATTACATACTCCAGAGGGTCACAAAATAACCTCAGCCGACAGGTTTGAATTCCCCGCATCTAACAATAAAGTAGAATATGAAGCGTTACTGGCCGGACTCCGGTTGGTAAAACACCTAAAAGTGGAGGCCATAGACATCTTTAGCGATTCACAGCTGGTTGTGAACCAAGTGAAAGGCGAATATCAAACCAGGGATGAAAAGATGGCAACCTACCTTAAGAAGGTTAAAGAGACCTTAGAAAAACTCACGGCCTACGACATACAGCAAGTGCCAATGGCAGCAAATAGCAAGGCTTACGCCATTGCCAGCCTCGCCACCTCAAAAGATGCAGAGCTGTTAAAGCTGGTACCCGTAGAAGTTTTAAAAGTTCATTCCACCAAGGGAAAGCCTGAAGTCATGTCGATGAATCACCAGCCGAGCTGGAAGAACCCAATCATCAGATATTTGGTCGACGGTGAACTCCCAGAGGACAAACAGCAAGCAAAAAAGTTGAGGTACCGGTCGTCGAGATTCACCATGCACGACGATACTCTCTATTAAATAGTATTCTCGACGCCCCTACTCAGGTGCCTTGATGAAGAAGAAGCAAATAGGGTGCTCTCAGAAGGTACTACTGGCTCAACCTCAAGAAGGAAGCAGCTGAATATTCAAAGAAATGTGAAGGCTGCCAAAGGTACGCCCCCATCCCCCGACTGCATTCAGAAGATCTAACCTCGATAGTGTCTCCTTGGCCTTTTGCTAAATGGGGGATTGATCTCATCAGCCCATTACACAAGACCCATGTAGGATACAAGTTCGCCATTGTGGCTGTCAACTACTTTACGAAGTGGGTTGAAGCCGAGCCACTGACGACGGTATCAGAGGAAAAGTGTACAAACTTCATATGGAACAACATAGTCTGTCGATTCGGTGTACCACATTCTCTCGTATCAGATAACGGGAGACAATTTAATAATGATAACACCACCCAGTTCTGCGAATTGCTAGGTATCCATAAGAACTTTTCCTTTGTTGTATATCCCTAGTCCAACAGACAGGTTGAGACGGTCAATAAGATCATAAAAGTCACGCTAAAGCGGCGGCTCGACAGCTACAAAGGAAAGTGGGCAGATGAGTTACCAAATATCCTGTGGGCCTACAGAATGACCAGTAGGACTACGGCGCGGGAAACTCCCTTCTTAATGGCTTATGGGATGGAAGCGGTCCTACTAGTTGAGGTATCTCTTCCCACAAGTTGAGTGACACAATATCAAGACGCCAGGAATGCCGAGCTAATGGGCTTAGAGCTCAACCTTTTAGAAGAAAGACGCACAGACGCACAGCTAAGTCTTATCATTCCCCCAAATAGGGGTTAGTGACGTGGAGGCTTATTTAGAAACTTAAACCTGTTTAAGAAAGTGATTAGCAAATAACTGTGCAAAAATTTAACTTTTCAAACCCAAAACATCCAGGTATTTCCAAACAAGCCCCTGCATTTAAGAGAAATTTAATTCCAAGAAGGGTGGTAGAATTTCCAACTAAACCAGTTTAAACCCACGCCCGTGGTATCATGTTAGGAACTCCCACATGATTAGCATACATGAATATAAACAAAAGTAAATGTGACATCAACCATAGTCTAGCAATATTTAGGTTTACAATCCTTAATTTTATTCATGCCTTGAGATAAAGGAAAAGAGGAAATACAACTCTTCACTTCTCGGGGATGAGTTCACCTCACCGATAGTAGCTACTTACTCCGCACCACTCCTCATGTCGCTTGAAGGGGTTTAGTACATTTGAAAACATAGAAAAGTGAGTGGAAGGCCCAGTAGGACATAATTTTATAAAACATAATGAATAAGGTACTCACGGACCGAATACATGCACCCAAAACCGATCATCCTTTTTTTTTAAAAGGAAATACTCACATAGTAGTAGAAAATATCTGTAATATGAAAGTGTGCAGATCATCATACCACTAAACAAGAAGTGGTAAAATGTCTGTCTAGTGAAAAAGTGCAGAGCCATAATTCCACTGAGCAAGAAGCGGATCCGTACGGGTTTCGGGACCTGTCCCCAAGGATACGATTCCCATTTCCCAATCTCTTTGGCCACCAAGCGTTGTATCATTTCTTAAGATATTTCATTTTAAGAAATGATACTCTTTAAAATCTCATTTCCAAAACCATTGGAAAAACTCAATAGCATTATTCATGCTATTTCTTGTGAAATCATTTTCTTCAAACATGTTTTGTTCTAAAACATTTTCATGGGCCAAAATCATTTAAAATGAGGCTAACAAGGATATGGATAAGAATATCCTACCCTTTTAGATGTCAAACCTGTGGCTATCTTCACGTAACCCTAGCTCCGCTTGCCTTAAAGCTTTAATACTCGATCTTCTCCACTAGCTTTATGACAAAAGTAGTGTCTTAGGATATATTTCTCATTCCTGAAATGAATTGAGCTTAATCATGTTTAATTATTTCCTATTAGTGTGCCTTGACTCAAATCTAAGCTTCACAAATGATTTTATAATTCAGTTTGAGGGTTCTTTAAATATTGAAATCCAATCCATGGGTTTGGTTTCCTATTTAATTTTAGTTTAAAAACAAGTTTTTAAAAAAATTTCGGCAGCATGCCGGCATAAATAGAAAAAATGCTAAACATGCAATTCAAGTTCAATTTCAAAATAGATTATCCAGAATCCATCAAAACCAGTTTCCAATCAATTAAACGAGTTCAATAACTGAAAACCCCTAAATTTCATTCAATTCTAACAACAAATTTTCAAATCCAAACCCTAACTCAAAATTATTCAAATCTAACAAAAACTAAACTTTCTCAAGCTTAAAATTCGAATCAAATAGTGGGTTTTTTTGTGTCTCTCGACCAAACTGCCGAGAGAGAAAGAGGGAGAGAGAGAAACTCAAAGAGAGCAAGGGAGAGAGAGAAAGGACGGCGGGAATGAGACAGAGCCCAGAAGAAGTTGGCCGGCGTGGAAGAAGAAAAAGGGAGAGAAAGGTGGCTGGCGGTGGGAGAAACCAAAGGAGAGAAAGAGAAAAGAAAAAGAAAGAAATGAAGAGAGATAGGGGTCTGGGGGGGCTACACGGGAGGGAAAATGAAGGGAGAAAAAGAAAAGAAGAAAAAAAGAAAAAGGAAAAAGCAAAGAAAAGGAAAAGAAAAAGAAAAATGGAAAAAAAAATGCATTAAAATTTAAGTGTATTTTCAAAAACTTTTGGGGTGAATTCATAAATACTGAAAATATTTAAGGTTCCTTAATTAATTGTGAAAATCAAATTAGGCATACTAATAACTCACAGTTTAGCATAATTAAACATGTTTAATTCTGGAGGGCGTTACAAGTGGTCGAGATATCAAACACGCGTGGAACGCAGATCAACTGAAGACCTACTACTGATAAGGGGAAGAAAGGTCGCTCTAAAAGTTAAGCTTGTTACTTTTCTTATGTTCTGCCTTCCTCTTTATTTTTTACAGGCTGAAAAGTCGACTTGTAAATTCTACATAAAAAAAAAGTCCGATTGAATTTTCTACTTACCTGATCTATGCAAAATACTACATCATGCTCGACTTGGCCCTACATACTCAGAGATCTACTATCTATGTCGACCGATAAATGTCGACCAATGTTGCGTCAAAGACTATCTTTGACGATGGGGTAATAAAGCCACGCCAAACTCTATAAAGGTGGTAAGCCCTTACTTAACCATACTTAACCAAAAAAATTTTGCATAGTATGTCCACAGCATTCATACGTAAAATAGGCACTTATATATATATGCAAATAATAATAATAATAATATGTCTCGACCTTATGGCCGTTACAGAACAACAAATTCAATGTCTTGGCCTAACGGCCCTCTAAAATATATATATATATATATATATAAATAAATAAAAAGAGAAAAGTCCTCATAATGATGCCCCATGCCCTGGTGCCTGCTTAGCGTCCCTAGCACCCGACGTTGTCTCGACCACCTCCACCTTCTCCTCGTCGGACTCATCGAGGAAAGACAAGTCGACCTCTGGGCGTTTCCTTCGGAAGCGGTCGAGAATCTGGTCCACAGCAGACTTCATTAAGGAAAGTTAGAGGTCCTCAAACTCAGTAGAGGCTTGGTAAGCATCGAGCCTCTGAGTAAGAAGATCCTCAAAGGCTTCTGAGGATTTGAACTGTTCCACCTGCTCCTCGACTATGTTCCCGAACTCTTGGGATGACTTATAAGCCTCCAGTCAAGCGTCGACCGAACGACGGAACTCTTCGGAACCCAGAAATTCCTCGACAACTTCCCTTTTCTTCTGCTGGAAGATGGGAGATGTAAGGTACGCCTCGACCGCCTTGGAGCACCCCTCCTTGAAGCCCTTCTAGAAGCTCTCGCCTTTCTCCTTGGCGATCGCCTCCTCAAGAGATTTGACTTTGGCTTTCTCGGCCCCTAAATCTGAGGAGAGCTCCTCCTAAGCAGGGCACAGAGCTGTAATCTCCTCCTCCGCAGCCCTCGACGGGATGCCATGCCTTAGCAAAGCCTCAAGCTCCATATAATTCTGGAGCGTAGCTTTGAGAGCCTGGACAATGAAAAAGAAAGGGCGTGGATAAGACACAAAGATCAATTGTGAGAACAGAGGTCGATAAGTGAGCAAGCAAAACCTACCGATATTTGGTGGATCACCACTATGCGTTGGCGCTCCAGAAGGTCCATCCCCGCGAACTTGTCCCAGGCGTCCGGGTGAAAGTGGGTGTAGATGGCCTGAATGGGAAGGTTGAGGCGAGAATGGAGGTGCAGAGCCTAGTTAAGGTCATGGTCGACCACGTTCGAAATGAGGAATCTAGGGTCATTGATCTTCGACCCCGACATCACAAGGGGCGCCTCAGGCGCAAGAGGGACCTCTAGGTTCGCATCGACCTCGGCACCTTTTCCCTTGTCCAGACGCCGAGGTGCCCGAGATGACCCCTTGATTGACGAAGGGTCTTGCGGCTCCTCCGCCCTCAGCCTCTTAGGAGCAGGGCTGATGACAAACTTCCTCCGGATGGGGACTTCAGTGGCGCTGGGGGCTGGAGTGACTTGGACTGCCGGTTGGCTCGACGACTTGGAGGAGGCCCCTCCCTCTCTCTTCCTCGGCTTTGGCGGGACAACGTACCTCATGGTGGACGGCACGGCTGCACAGTAAAGCATATGTTAAATCCAAGAATCCCTTGACCACTTCCCTTTTCTTCTGCTGAAAGATGAGGGGAAGTAAGGTCCAACTTACCGCTGAGGAGATCTGCAGAGGGTTCAACAGGATGGCGCGGAGGGTCGAGGGTAACCACCAAACTGTGCAGCCAACGGTTCTCTGGGGTATTGAGGACGTTAGAGCTTCAGCTGGAGTCAGAAAGAGATAGGAATTGCTCGACTCGTGCTAGGGCAGCTGAAGAAAGCTTCGGTCGAGTACAGACCTCACCTACAGTTAAAAGCAAAGAATGAAAGATAGCTCGACAAATGGGGAGATGTTATACAAACTCAATATGGGGGAGACCTACAGTATTTGCTGAATACTATCTGCGTCCCCAGGGGATGCTCGTCGTCGAGCGGGTGAGAGTTGAAGTTGCCACCGAGGAAAAAGAATTAGGGCTTCCACCCGTGGCAAGTCTTTTTGACCACTACAGGGAGAACTGGAGGTTTGGATTTGGAGTGGCAGCCCAAGTAGAAAAACCCCCTCTAGCCTGGGGAACTCCTAAGGGCATAACAATATAAAAATTCCTCGACGGTTATGTCAAGCTTCAAAAACTTTCTCCACAAGATGATCATGGAGTTTATTATCACCCAACAATTGGGTGACAGCTATGCGTGGAAAATCCTGTGAAGGCCACAAAGGGCCTTCACGAAAGGGTGAAAGTGCAAAGTCTGAGGGAGCACGTGTAGACGGTCATGTGATTAGCGGAGGGGAGGGGGTTGTAAGCCCTATCGTTGAGGGTTGGGATAATCAAGTAAAAATTATTAGCGTCGATCCCCGCATCACGAAATGCCTTCATGACAACCCGGGGCTTTATCTTCGATGGATTGACGTTTGTCACCATCCCCAAGATGCCACTGGTCGACACCACCCCGTAAGCACGCCCCTCAGCGGGGCCGACCCTTAGGCCATCGTCCTCATCATCGAGGAGAATTAGCTCATTCGGTCGAGAGGTCGAGGATGACCCCTCGGCGTATTCGTCCACCTAGCGAAGCAGAGAATCCCCGCTTTCACCCGAAGACGTACTCGACGACGCAACATCTTCAGGGTCATCCCTAACCCTGGAAGCGGAGACCTCTCGACCTCTAACCTGTTTGGGCGGCATGCTCTGGAAATAAACATAGAAGGGGTCAAGTTAGTACCTAATAGTCAAGAGGCCAGAAACAAAGTTCAAGAAGAAACGGAAGCATGTTCGGATCAGAGAAGCCTTAAAGTCTGGAACCCAGACGCGAAGATAAAAAGAAAACTCATGCAGGGGTCCCCAGAACCCAGAAACGAGCATGAGGACACCTAGTAAGAGCAACTGAGCCTAAGTGAACAATGTCACGCAGGCTCAACCCCAGGTTCACGATCGACAACCAAGTAAGTGCATTCTCTTTTAACGAATCACTTTTTTGCAGGCATTAGATCAAGAATAACATAGAAAAAGCAAAAGGAATAAAGCCACTTACTAGTCCTTGAAGGGGCTGAATGCTGGGAAATAGGGGAGAACCACGAACGGAAAATGGACGCGGAAGTTGACGTTGGAGGTGGTAACTCCTGGTGGAAATCTGACAGAGTAACGGCGCTCTGAAAAATAGGCGACCATGGAACTGCTCCAAGGGATATATATATATATATATATATATATATACTCAAGGAAGAAGCCCAGCAGCCTCAGGAAAGTCTGAACGACCCCAGATTTTGACCGTTGAATTCAAACTGACCCCATCCAACTGTGAATCCGAAGAAACGTGATCCAATGGCTGGGACAAGAGCAGGAGAAATAAATCTGATCAAATGGTTGTGACTTCCCCGCCGACTGCCAAGTATCGCCAGGGTATGGGAGATGTGATTGTTGACACGATCGACAAGACTGCTCCATTGCCCGAGAAACTTGCTGCAATGATGGTGCTGTACCGACAAGCAGCCGCAATGATCTCCAGGAAAGAAGTTGCCACGTGGTACTCTCGACGCTGCATAACCTGGAACATCGCAATGCAATATCCCAGTCTAGGGGTAATTGTTACACCACGATCGAGGGATCGATCGTTCTTCTGGACGGCAAGCGCCGAGGCCTCCCTGTCAAGAATCGGTCGCTAACGTCGAGGAAACTATTGTGCCTAGGGTGCCCTTTGGACGTCGGGAGTTTATGCAAGATAACGTGCATCGAGAACCCTACTTGAGTGGTGAGGGTCACGACGTTGAGGTAGCAGCCCAGTCCAATCCAAAGATAGTCATGTCAACTCGAGGAAAGATACATTGTACAAACTACTACTGTCGAGGTCATGAAATTAGGTAACCGGTAAGGGTGGTTAGCCTGATTTGAAAGCTATGATCATGGAATACAACTGTCAAATCCTAAAATTTAGGAAAAATGGGTGATCTCCTCGGTAAATGGAAAGGAAGCCTCTCATATGTATAAGGCCTATAAATAGAGCCATGGGATTTCATTAAGTTTTTTGGGCACTATTCTACTACTCCAGAGATATTGTAATCAACAAAATATTAGTGCATCCACAAGTAGTGGTGGAACGTTAGGCCGGCGGGCAGGTCCACTGCCCCAATTTTTTGGGCTCGGCGGGCAAGCCCATACGCCGGCCCATCCAAAGTGGAAATTCAGGCTTGGGCTCAGGCAACCCAAATTTGGGCACCTCGCCGGAGCCCGCCGCCATGTAGGCTTTGTCAACTACCATCCGCCGGAGTTTTTTTAAAATTTTTCCGGCCAAGCCTGATTTGCCAGACCCACCTGACTGCCCGAAAAAGGTTAAAATTCAGACCGTTGGTGCCCAACCCAAATTTTGCCCGAAAACCCGAATTTTGGCTGAATGCCTAAAAACCCGTCCAATGGCTAGTTTTTTACCTAAACCCGACCCGATGAACCTAAAGTAGTCGTTGCACCCTAAATTTTTTGAAAAAAAATCAATTTTTTAACCCAAAAATTTCCCTATAAATACCCCCCATCCCCCACACATTTTTCTCACTCAAACTCTCTCAATCTCTCTCAATTTCTCTCAATCTCTCTCACATTTTTTTCAAAAACTATCACATTATCCTACAGCTCTCTCTCTCTCAAATCGCTCGTATTTTTTTTATAATGGATCCTTTTGGTTATAGTGGTATTCCCGTTGATGCCCAACACAAAGTGGAAGAAGGGCAATTTCCCACTAATGAATTTGTTACGCAGGAATCTACTAATCTGAGCCCTGCTAGACGTACTGGAGGTCATGGTCGTAATAGTGGTGGGCGTGGAGAAGCGGCGACGGTGAGTGCCAGTGCGACTACGTCTACAAGTGTTGCAACCTCTAGGAGGAAATGCAGGTGCACCTTGACAGTTTGGGATCACTTCGACATAATTGAGGAGATCGACAATGAAGGTAACACTAAACATATAGCTCAATGTAAATATTATTTATCTAAATTATAAGGTGACACTATTCATGGCACCACACACTTGAGAATACACTCTGAAAAGTGTCTTCAAAAGCTTAATCAATCCGGCGGATCTGAACTCCGCTAAACACAATTATCTTTTGATCGCGCAACCGGTGGTTTAACCACTTGGAAATACGATCCGCAAGTAGATCGTATGAAAGTTGCACGAATGATAGCTGCTTTAGATCAACCACTTAGTTTTGTAGAGCATCCTAATTGGCAAATATGTATTAAGATTGTACATAATCCTAATGCACAATTCACTTCAAAAACTACTATTCGGAAAGATTTATTAAAATTATTTAAAAAAGAAAAAGAAGCATTAATAAACCTTTTACACTCGACTAGCGGGTGCGTTGCATTAACGGCAGATATTTGGTCTGCCGTTGCCAATAAAGATTATTTAGCTGTAACCGGACATTACTTTAAAGGATTTGATTTAGATAAGAGAATATTAGGTTTTAAATGTGTTCTAGGATCACATAGTGCGGATTTAATATATAATACCATTTTAAATGTAATTGATGAATTTAGATTAAGAGATAAAGTAATGGCTATAACATTAATTAATGCTAGTGCCAATACAAAAGTAATTGAGTTCATTGAAAATGATTTAAGTTTATTCGGTGACGGTACAATTTTTCACCAACGTTGTGCATGTCACGTAATTAATTTAATTGTTAAATCTGGTTTAAAAGAAATGGGTAGTCACATTAAAAGAATTAGAGATAGTCTTGCATGGATTCAAGGTAGTAACCAAAGACAAGAA
>NW_010367010.1:82993-130956 GCF_000414095.1 Morus notabilis
TAGGTTTCATGAAGTGACTCTAAAACTTAGTGAAACATATTATCCAACATCACCTTTAGCTTTAGGAGAACTTTTACGAATTAGTATTTTATGTAGTGAATAAAGGGATGACCTAATCTTAGCAATTCCTATCCATTCTATGGAAAGGAAATTTATAAAATATTGGTCTAAGTTGCCTTTGTTGTATGGTTTAGGTACTATTTTGATCCTAGATTAAAATTAGAAGGTTTAGAAAGTGGTTTAGATAACTTAAGTGAATTTTTAGGCATCAATTGTTCGGACCAATACCAATAATAAAGGAAAAAATATTTTCGATCTATAGGAAATATGAGATTAGGTTTAGAGTACCTCTTAAAGTACAGGAACCGTAACAACAAGACGAAAACTCACATTCATTCTTGAATGTTTTCGGGTTGAAGAAGAAGAAGAAGAAGACAACTCAAACAGAAGCTAGGAGTGAATCTTCGTCAACAAGTGGCAGTGGTAGCGACGGCGGCAGCTTCAACGAGTTTATGGCGTACCTCAGTGAAGGCTTAGTAGTCGATGGTACGGCAGAATCGTTTGACTTAGTTCAATGGGGGATGGCACGGGCATTAACTTGGCCAATCCTAACTCGATTGGCAATGGATATATTTTCGATCCCAGTCTCCACTATTTCATCCGAACAAGCCTTCAGTACGATAGGAAGAATACTTGAGGAGCACCGGAATACATTGCAAAGGGATATTGTTGAAGCCTTGGTTTGCATTAAGGATTAGGATCGGGCCGATCAACGTCTACAGGATACAATTTCGCTGGCAAGCCAAGAATGGATCAATGAATTTAATCGATTAACATTTAATTTTGAAGACGATCCTTCAGCTTCAAATTAAATTGTAAATTTGTAATTTGTAAATATGTATTTACTTTTGACATTGTATTTGTAATTGTATAACTTTGTAAGTTTGTAAAATTTGTAATTCATCACAAAATGATTGCACTCTTTTTTCCTTGCCAAGTTTTTATCCCAATGGGCAACCCGTCCAAAGTTTCAGCACTATCCACAATTAGACTAGGCCAAGAAATTTCCGAACCACTATAAATTCATGTCTTCTTTATATTATTATGTAACATTAATCCTTAAGTAATCCATGAGAAGTAGTTGTGGGAGTTCTCAAAAGCTAATCTTTAGTTGACTAGAATTCACTGTTAACAGTGTGATATGATATTATTAGAGGAAAACATAATATATATGAGCCTAATCCATCTAACACCACTCTAAACAGAAATCGGACCTTGGAAAATTAAAAATGACATAATATGTAGGTTCTAGTTCTACCACTTACTTAGACAATAAATTATGTCTATCTATATCTGTAACTCTGTAAGTAAATCTAGGAATAAAAGCACAAGAGGAACAGTTTGTAAATTTTTTACTTGAAAATAGACAATTTTTTGAACACTCTAAGCAGTTCGGAGTTCGGACAAACACTGAACAGGCAATCAAAATTGCTCTTTGAGCAAAAAAAAAAAGCATTCAAAATTACTCTTTACCCAAAAAAAAAAAAAAAATAGCAGTAATATAAAAAAAAAATGGCCAATATATATCCTTCAATTTTTTTCCCTGGGTTTTTTGTTTTGTGAAGTGAATCGAGTTACTAATAAATTTTTAATAAAAAAACAAATAAGATAGTTTTCATTTCACCCCGCCAAACCAAATTCCAAGACAATAAAACCTTAACCAACCAATTCGATCAGAGAGAGAGAGAGAGACAGAGAGAGAGAGTTCAGATCAGAATCTCCAGATTGGAGAGAGCCCCAAATCGGAGGCCGGCGCAGTCGAGAGAGCCCCAAATCGGAGGCCGGCGCAGTCGAGAGAGATGCCCGTGTTCAAAACCCCATTCAACGGCTACTCCGTGAAGTTCAGCCCCTTCTACGAGCACCGCCTCGCCGTCGCCACTTCCCAGAACTTCGGAATCCTCGGCAACGGCCGTCTCCACGTCCTCGACCTGTCCCCTTCCCCTTCCCCTCAACCCATTTCCCAACTCACCTCCTTTGACACCGCCGACGGTGTCTACGACCTCGCCTGGTCCGAATCCCACGACTCCCTTCTCGTCGCCGCCGTCGCCGACGGCTCCGTCAAGCTCTACGACCTCGCTCTCCCCCCTACCTCCAACCCCATCCGCTCCCTCCACGAGCACTCCCGCGAGGTCCAGTCCGCCGACTACAACCCCGTCCGCCGCGACTCCTTCCTCACCTCCTCATGGGACGACACCGTCAAGCTCTGGACCACCGACCGCCCCGCCAGCGTCCGCACCTTCAAGGAACACGCCTACTGCGTCTACTCCGCCGTCTGGAACCCCCGCCACGCCGACGTCTTTGCCTCCGCCTCCGGCGACTGCACTCTCCGCGTCTGGGACGTCCGAGAGCCCGGATCCACCATGATTATCGCCGCCCACGAGTCCGAAATCCTCTCCTGCGATTGGAACAAGTACGACGATTGCTCGATCGCAACGGCGTCCGTCGACAAGTCGATCAAGGTCTGGGACGTGAGGAATTTTCGGGTTCCGGTTTCGGTCCTTAACGGGCATGGCTACGCCGTGAGGAAGGTGAAATTCTCGCCGCACCGGAGGAGCCTGATGGTGTCGTGCTCGTACGACATGACGGTGTGTTTGTGGGATTACATGGTGGAGGACGCGCTTGTCGGGAGGTACGATCATCATACGGAGTTCGCGGTTGGGGTTGACATGAGCGTTCTGGTTGAAGGGCTTCTGGCGAGTACTGGTTGGGATGAGCTTGTCTATGTTTGGCAGCACGGGACTGACCCAAGAGCGCCTTGAATAAAAGGGTAGTCTTTTCTCTTTTCTTCGGAAATTATAATGAAAGAAATGATGATAAATGTAGTTGTTTTTGTTTTTGTTTTTGCTGGCATTGATGAATAATTGGGAACAAGGGAGTTCTTCTACTAGTTGCTGGTGTTGGTCTTTTTTTTTTTTTTTTTTTTGTGATAGAGTGAATGGCTTGCTGAGTAATGCCCAATTACCCTGTATAGCAGATTTTGTTCAATAATATGAGAAGAAGTGAAAGTGCTAATCTTTATCCCATTATTCCTAGATGCTTGTTTTGTCTCATGTTCTAGTTGATTAATCAGTGTTCAATTTAACATTCATTGTTTAAGCTTGAGTTAGGGTGCTTCATTGGTATGGGAAAAGGAAAATAAACGAATTCTGCCCATATTGAATTAGGGGTGAGCTTAGTCAAAGTAGTGACTTCTTTGTTAGCCATTAGCAAATTGTTCGCTTTACTTTAAAGGGTGAACAATTCTTGTTGTTGATACCTTGAATTTCTTCCTTTTTAGCCTTACTACTATTAGTCGCTTTAAACTTGTTAGGTGAATTATTTGGCGGGTTAGATGTTAAGTTGACTTCCTTTGGCTGGGAATTCAGTCCTTTTGCAGTTGAAACCGTTATGATCTACATGATTGAATTTGCACATTCAGATGTTTGTGCTGCAAGGAGTTGGTTGAATGAGTTAGCCTGCTTGAGGTCGGACGGGTTGTGGAATGTAAAATGGACCTATTTTAAATAGAAAATGATCAAGTAACCTGATAAGTAACATTCACCATAACAAAGATACACGTATATGCGCACACCCAGCTATCTACAGACGCGTAGTTTCGCTTTATGCTTTTAGTACGCTTGTTCCTGAATTGGCCTTTATGTTCAAGGACATGGTCTTATTATGTTTTTCCTCTATCTCTCCACTAATTATAAGATTGAAGTGTTGGAACATTTTGGTACATACGTGTAATTGTGAGATTCAATGGCATTAATCTGATTGGCTTTTTGGTTTTGGTTTTGGTTTTCTCTGACTTGTATTTTCTTAAGCTGGAAAGCCTTGTCGTTTCCTTTTTGCCTTGAATGTGCATTTGAGTCTTCTTTTAATTATGCATCTTATTTCTGTTCTTTCTGAAATTACATTTCAAGTTATTGTCAAGTACATAGAAGCTAGATTTCTTAATTGGCTGCATGGCATTACCATGTGCTTGAGTTTCGTGGTCAGGAAATCAATTTTGTACATTTAATTTGGACTTGTGAGTTGGGTACATTGGAGACCTCGAGTTGCTTTTTTTCTTTGGTACTTTACATGTCTTTTTGTACATGATAAGTTGGAATTATTCATCGAGCCAAGGTCCTTACACAGAAAGAGTATTAGTTTCTTGATTGGATTGAATTAAAACTAGGTTTTATGAAATGATATAATTCTTTTGAGAATTCGTTAGAATTTAGATGTTGCTGCTGGGCATTTGTGGCATTTTATCACGTAGAATAAGTGGGAGAAATTCACTTACTTTGAGCGCATGATCGTTGCTTTTGTTTACTCTCTGGGACTGAGCGCGAGTTATGTTTGATGAATTCTCGACTCTCGTCTCTTTTCAGTTTTATCATCTACCTTTGATGACTCGCCATTACTTAGCTGGTGTGCTATCTGATGAATCTTTGTCTTTTGTCTTTTGATTTATTATGCGTCACTTGTTCATGTTTTTGTATTTGTTTATGTGTGCGCTCGATTTACATACTAGGCTTTCATTCAGACCAAAGTTTGGCACCTTAATCATGAATTAAGTCTTTGGGAATAAACTTTCTGTTGCCCGTAGGTTTCCTTTTGTAAACACTACTTACAACGTGTTGATAACTTTCTTAATTTGTGTCTTAATTGTAAGCGTAATGCTTGAGGAGGGTAACGTCCACCATAGTGAGCTTAGCTCTCCCTCTTTTCTGTCGCACCTCTCTGGTCATCCTGCCTCAGGATGACCAAAGACATGCGATTTCTGAGGAAGGAGCGGTTTTTCTGTTGGAACAACATTGAAAACATGACCTGGATGTTTACATGCTTGAGGCGATGTTTGAATGGGTCATTTAGCTCAGTTTCGGTATATGAAGAAGTAACTGCCTATTCGAGACCAGTTTTTGTGGCCGCGTTAGTATCTAACAACGAGTATATTGATGTCTCTTCTTACAGATATTTATGGTTAGCCATGAAGATTAGAAAGAACATTTTGGCATCTTCTTCATCATTGGTACAAAGTAATGTTGTTGCAGCTGATGCTGGATGGAGAAGATCTCTGGCAGAGAAGGTTTTTTGGATTAACGTGTTTGCTGAGTTTTTGGCCTGCTCCTTTCATAAATTCCCAACTTCATAACATATTATAAATACAAAGAAAACAATACCAGTTGTGAATAGGCTATGAAGTGAAATTCCAATGCAGTCTTGCCCATTGATCCAGCAAGTGACTTGTCTCACTAACTCGAGTTGAGAATTTGAGTTGTTAAGTGAATTTTATGTGAGAAAAAAATACTATATAAAAAAAGTTGATTTCAAATTTTATGAGAGAAAATACTGTAGTATAAAAAGTTTTTGAGTTGTGATTCGAATTATTAAAAGAATATGTGAGGTTTTTTTATGGTTACTCCTTGAACTTTTATGTTGGCAATTCAGTTCTTGAACTAAAAATCTTGATAATTAATCCCTCATATTTCAAAATCTGTTGCATTGGAGGTAGAGTTCCTTTAAACAGTTTTTAGCACATGATTTGTACATGATCTTTCTCTTGAGGGCATTAGTTCTCACTTTTACCGAAATCAACAGAAGATTTTTAAAACCCACAAAAAACTAGCAATTAAGCGGATGAATGTGAACGTCTTTTTGCCGTCCTTGTTTATTTTTTAATTAAAATCTCAACAAAAAAAAAAAAAAAAAAAAAAAAAAAAAAAAAAAAAAAAATAAGCTGCTCACATGCGAGTCATGTAAAAAAAACCGCCCAGCAATTTTAATTCTGTTTTCAAAAGGATTAGCAATGCAGAGGACATTGAAATTTGAGAGATCAGTTGTCAAGATTTTTAACTGATTTGTCAAACGTGAAAAGTTTGAGAAAAAAAAAAAAAACCTTCAAATTAAGTAGAGGTATTTTCATTCGCTTCGAACATCCTAACACACTCAATTATGCATGCAAAAAAAAAAAAAAAAAAAAAAAAAAAAAAAAAAAAAAACAAAACGTAACACATTCGTAAAAGGAGCAAATTACGTAGCATTCTAATAATCCTAAATTAATAATAAGTTATTTCTTTTACACTTATTTATAAGAATGCCCCAACTCTTTTTGGCTCCTAAATCCAACGGCCTTACACACTCCAGCTAGAGGGGGGGGGGAAAAAGTATATTATCCTAGTTAAAATAAAGTCCTACTTAGACTTAAATATAAAAAATGCCACTCTCTTTGGTTTATCAGAAAGACGGACACGACAGACGCCAAACTGAAGAAGGAAAAGAGAGAAAATCCATTTACCCATTTTAATCACAGTGGAGATAAATTTGTGTGGCACTTATTTTTGTTTTGATCTTTTTTGTTTGTTTACTTCCTACTAAGAATTAAGAATTAAGCCATACTATTTTACTATTGTTTTTGGTTCAAGAGACTGTCGTAGAGTGAATCTCAATTAGAAATTCGTTTACCTCCTGCGTCATATCATATGATGATTCCATTGAGTTTCTCGGCGTCGACACCACTAATTGAAGCGGCAATGTTGAAGGGAAAAAAAAATCACAGACAACTCTTGGAAGAGGATTGTGGCATCGGTGACTGTGATGGGTGAAATTTGGGTGAGTTTGGAGTAATGATCCGTACCATAATTCGAATTATGATTTGTGATTGTTACAGTAAAAAACAAACGTAAATCGAAAATAATTTTAAATTATAATTCTGAATCTATGAACCAAACGTCCTCTTAATCTAATATAATACCTTTCATAAAAGGAGTTTTGATCAAAGAGGGATTGCTTCTCATCGTGGTTCTTTTTTCTTCAGATGCACTGGATTAGGAAGAAATCACAGGCTCTATTGCTCTTCCTCAGTCGCCATTGGTTTATATGGTTTATTATTTTTTGTTTTTTATAGGATATGGGTTCTTACATGAAAACGAGAGTGGTTAAGTTTATAAATAAGTTATAAAAGAATGTCTTAATATTTAGGCCATGTTCATTTCGCTGATTCGAGTTTAGAATTCGAGTTTCGTTACAGTAAAAAGTTCTCATAAACAATCACATTTAACTTTTTTGTTACAGTAAAAAGTTCTCACATAACATCACATCTAAACTCAAATTAAAAACTCAAATCAGCGAACTGAATGGACCCTTAGTTGGTTTGTTTAATGAAACTAGAGTTACAAGTAGTACGAAAAGAGGATAGCATCTGTAATCTTATAGTCTAATAGAGCATCTGCATTTAGCATTTCTCTTAGAAGTAAAATCACATGAATGGATTGTATCTTTAAACTAGCCAAGCCACTGTTTACAATTGGTGATGGTTCGAAATCCAAATGGAAATGATATCATATTTTTCCCTTACACGTTGATTTAAAAGAAAAAAGAAAAAAAAATGGGTTGTGATCTTTGTTCAAATTAGTTCCCCTCGTGTCATCCAGTCGAGGGACTTCATTAGACTGAAGTCGTTTCACGGTTCACGCTTGTCGTTTGTCCTCAGAAAGAATGGTTGGAGCCAAGCCTAAGTCCGGCCTATTTGCCCCGTTTGGTATGAGAATTCTATAACCGTAATTATAGTTCTGGTTCAAATTAATATTTATTTATAAAAAATAAAAAGTGTTTCTAGTTTGACTCAACAAAATCAGTGTTTAGTTTTGATCGTTCTGATTCAAGGTTTGAATTCTGATTTTATGTTTTAAGCCAAAACCACTATTGATTCTAAAACCACCTTTTTTATTTTTGGTGGTTTAAACTCATGATTCTGATTCTGATTCCATAATCATGATTTAGACACAAAACCATGAATCATGATTTTGGTTCTAAAATTAAAATCAGAATCACCCTAATTTAAACTATCGTACCAAACGAAGCCAAATGGGGCCTATCCATTAATGGCAAGGGGCTTTTTACGCTATTAAAACTATTGAGTTTCTTAGCAAGACTAAAAAAAATGAATTATCGATAGTTTTTTATTTTTAATCATCATATTTGTATAAAAAATTATCTGCGTTGTATACCATTTCAGTCTTATGTGTTTTTTTATTAAATCTAACGGTTAAAAACTGATATTACCTTTAAACCAGCTTACCAAAGAAGATCCCTTAAAATTAACCTTTTTTGGTACATTAAATATGGAAAATTCCATGGTAGATAATTTTTTTAAAATAATCCTCTGCCAACCAATGGACCTTTTTGAGGTCCTTGATCTAATGCAATACTTACTTTCATTAAGTATTGCATTTTTACTTCCACTTCTAGTCATGTTTGACTGCATTTTTTACCTTTTGTTCTTTGTCACAAAAAAGTGAAATAAGTTGACCTTTCATTTACTTTCTATTCATTCCAAAAGTAAAACAAAAGGAGTTCATGGCCGCTCTTCAGCTCACATACCTGAGTGGTTGGCTGTTAGAGAGGGGGTTTTTTCCGCTCAAGCACATGGTTTCCAAAACTAGATGGTAAGACTGATGGGTGAATGCAGTTCTTGTCATAAAACCCAAGTTAAGATCAGTTGATTCAAGTGTGATTGGTTATATACTTTTTCAAACTTCCTCTGTGGTTCTATTCGCTACACTTTTCGATCATGGAATTTTGTAGCCCACGCACTAACTGCTTTTGTTTTTCTAGTTTAAAAAAAGGCGGACCCCAGTGCCAAAGAGGCTCCCGTACTATGACAGACTCAGAGAAAAGCTCAATCTCATATGGACGCGGCCTTATCCCCCCAAAGAAAAAGCCGTTTCCGGGATTCGAACCTTAGACCCCGGATGCAAACGCAAGCGCTCCTACCACGGTGCCAAGGCCCGCCTTCGTAATTTGTCTGATGTAATTTGTTTGCTTGACTCGTCTTAAATTTATCAATTGTTTCGTACAAACTGATTCAACTAATATTGAATAAAAGCAAGTCTTAGCAGCTAATTAAGCAGGCCCCCACTAAAGGATCCAAAGCTAGAGCTAACCACCAATAGAGAAAAAAAAAACCAAAAAAAAAACAAAAAACAAAAAACCAAAAAAAAAAAAAGAGGAAAAATTAACCCTAAATATTCTAGGTAAAATACTGATCAACGACCTTGTTGTGTAGAGTAGTTCATGGCCTTTAGTAAGCCAATAAATTAAGAGCTTTAAATCGGTGTTGATACATGACGACATCGTATGGAGTCAATCAAGTTGTGAGATTAAGCAATTTGGATGATTAAATAATTTCTATTTTCTTCAGAAAAAAAAATAAAAAAAAAATTAATTTCTACTTCCTAATGCAATTAATATCGAGCACCTTATTAAACACAAAAATAAACCTCACTTATAGAGTCCTGTAGGTACCATTATACAGAGCCCAAAAACCTCTTTATGTCTACGAGAGGAATTAATCTTCTATAGGGACACACAGGATTTTCTATAAATATCGTAATTGAAGAAGCAAATTCAAAATGTGAACATAGTACGCTCACTACTCTACTTGTCTGTCTACATTCGTGTGCTTATTGTCGTTCTTGCTATAGGGGATTCACCAAAAGAGCTAAGAAACAAATAGGTCAATTTGACGTTAATTTTTTAACGTAACAACAAAAGTTTCACCATTCAATTATACGTGTCACATGTACATATAGCTTGCGCTTACAGGTGGCACCATTTAGGCTACCTGAGGCTCTAATCCTGCCACGTACCCATTTTCCCATTGCTGACGTGGCAACATCCGAATCCATGTAGATATATAGAAGAGGGGTTTAGGATGAGAGGCAAGCATTAATGTTGCAATGACGCAAAAGCTCCTCTTTTATTTTATTTATTTCCTTTTGGTGGAAGAAACGTGAGGATATTCAGCATATTACAACTTTCTTAATGGGTCAACCTGTGCTTCAGATAATCCAAGTATTGTGCCCATTTCCTTCTAAGAATTATAATTCATTTTCCTACTTTAACTACATATTTTTCAAAATTCTTTTAACTAATTGAATATATATATATAATTTAATTTGATCCGCGTGATTGGTGAATTTTCAGTTTTCTTTATACGTACGGTTTTATGTTTTTTTTTTTTTTTTTTTTTAAGATTTGTAATGAACTTACGATTTGTATAGTTTGCAGTTACTAATTAACTTCAAAAATTAATCTAGTCTACTGTCTTTTAATTAACACTAGTATTTGTCCCTTTTTGAGTTAATTTGAACTTGCTTTGATCAGTTGAGACGAGATATTGATACACACGCGCCTTGGGAAGAAATCGCAGAGGCTTTTAAAGATCCTTAATTTGCACGAAACAAAAGAAAAACACTACAAAAATGTATATATGAATAAAAATATCTATATATAAATAACGTCCAAAACCACACACGGGTCTTAGGGATCTGTGCATTAAAGTCGCACTACTTATAACCGCCTTAATTCAAATAAGTGAATGAAAACAAGAAAGAAGAAAGAAAATCCCAGAAACATTAGTACTACTACTATACCAGCTAACCGACTTGAAGAAACAAAAACATCTTAGCTATAACGATATATTGCCGCTTTTCACAATTACCTGTACATCACCAAACTCAAAACTTGCAAACTAAGATATCAAATACCTACAATATTAATATATTATTGCAGGCTTTAGCTAGCAGTTCATACATCACCGATAATAAAAATCCATCACACGGCCTATTACTTTCTTATATACATAATATGTAACGAAATATATAACCGACCCTGATCACAAAAGAAGCCAAAACTTTCGATGCAAGTGTGTGTGTGTGTGTGTATATATGTTCAAATAATATATTAAACCACAAAAAAAAAAAACCTTCTCAAATCCACATTCATATATAACAAATATTTGACGCAGCAGCTTCAGACGTACGTTCGTAATATGTATAATTAAATTTTATTATTATTATTATTATTATCTTCTTTACTATTGACTGTGAATTTTGTGTGTTCTGTTTCTGTGTGTTATTAAAAAGAAAAAAAAAATATTTCGGCGTCAATATTAATATAATGAGAGGGACGTATGCGGCAAAGACAGAAGCCATCTTGACGCAGCACCATAGGCGGGAGGTGTCCCCAAACCAGTGCAGCTCGAGGCTGACGCAGACCATTGGGGCGCCAATGGGGTTGGTCTGGTCCATGGTCCGGGACTTCGGGCAGCCCCAGGCGTACAAGCGGTTCGTGAAGAATTGCTTAATGCGGTCGGGCGACGGCGGCGTCGGCAGCGTCAGGGAGGTCCGCGTCGTCTCGGGGCTGCCGGCGGGGGTCAGCGTCGAACGACTCGAGAGGCTCGACGACGACGCGAGGGTCATGTCGTTTAGCATAATTGGAGGGGACCATAGGCTGGAGAACTACCGGTCGACGACGTCCGTTCATGAGGAGGATGATCTTGATCATGATCATGATCATGATCATGATAGAATTACGGAGAAACGGACGGTGGTGATCGAGTCGTACGTGGTGGATGTGCCATCCGGGAGTAGCGAAGAGGACACTTGCGCCTTTGCGAATACGATCATAAGGTGTAACCTCATGTCATTGGCTAGGATTGCTGAAAAAATTGCTGCTGGCTCATGAACCTTTTTATTTTTGACGTTTTTCATCGTTTGTTTGTTTTAGCCTTTTCTATTTTCTTTTAAACCTTCTCCAGTACGCCAACATACCGGTAGATTATGCTTTCTATCCGTCAGATTTACGTAAAGTTACGTAAAAATCAAAATATACACAAATCTAACAGTTAGAAAAACATGACCGACTACACCAAACGTACCAAAAAATCTTCCATTTTCTTTTTGCCAATTACTTATTTAGAAAATTCTTAATTAATTTGGTGTTGCGTGCACACATGTTGGTTCTTACCTTCTTTTCATGGTATTTTATTTTTTTTATTTTTTTTTTTTTTTTGCTGTTGTGGTTAGTATTTGTTTCAAAGAGAAAAGTACATGGTTTATTATATGATTTTTGTAGAAATTTATTATTTATGTCATTTTATCTATATGATTTTTGTAGAAATTTATTATTTATGTCATTTTAAATAATTGAGTGCTCTGTGATTAAAATAAAAAATGACAATTGCTTATTTTTGTTTGCAGTGTTACAAATCTTTTTTTTTTTTTTTTACCATTTTAAGTGATATTTCTGATTTTTTTTTAGAGGCCCATTCTCCAAGTAACAAGCTAAGACACATGGTAAGAAATATACAAAAGATATATAATGTAATAGTTTAGACTACGTAGTGCATACTTTTGAACATTATGTACATTATGTTGTAACATATATGGCTCCGTTCATTTCACCGATTTGAATTTAAAATTCAAATTTTGCTACAGTAAAAAGCTCTCAGAAATAGTCACATCTAACTTTTTTACTATAGTAAAAAGTTCTCACATAAAGGCATATCTCAACTCAAATTAAAAACTCAAATTAGCGAACTAAACGGCCCATAATCAAATATAAAAATGTAGACATGATAGTTTTCTGCAGTCTTGTACCACAAGATCCTAAGAAATGTCGTTAATTATTCGCCGAATTCGATTCTAACTAGAAGTTTCATATAGTACTTGTTAATGTTTCTTGTTCGAGTGACTAGTGAGTGAGTTTTAAAGGAATAATTCTAGGCGGCATCAACTTTAGTTTTCTTTGGTTCTGTTTATTTTATCAATTTAAATTTTATTACAGTAAAAAATTTTTAAAAATAGTCATATATAATCTTTTAATTACAGTAAAAAAATTTCACATAAAATTACATTTAAATTTAAATTAAAAATTAAAATCAATGAATTAAGGCTCCGTTCACTTTGCTAATTCGAGTTTTTCTACAGTAAAAAACTCTCACAAACAATTACATCTAGCTTTTTTACTACAGTAAAAAATTCTCATATAAAATTACATTTCAACTCGAATTCTAAACTCGAATCAATGAAATGAACGGGTCCTTAATGACCCTAAGTGTCTGTCCTCTCTTGTACCCACTGGCCTGCCTTTTTAAAGAGTACAATAAAACCCCAAACCATGTGGACCAGAAAAGCCCACTAGCCGTAAAATAGGATGAATATAATAATCATAGTGAGAAAGAGAGAGAGAGAAATATGGCAACAAAACAATGAAAAACATGTATGGCTTCTATACTAGTTCACTGTTCGAATATAAAAGCAACATAAAAGAAAATAAAGAAAGAAATAAGAAAGTAAAGAATATACCACTTAAACTTCTTTTTTAGTATTGCGCCTCCATTTTTTTTTTCTCCTAGAATTGTACCTCTCTTAAGTAGTTAATTTAATCTTAAAGAGAGAAAGAAAGAAGGTAAATCTAAGAGTATTTTAAAAATAACGTAAATCTAATTTATAGCCCTCACTAAAGAGAACTCCTCTAGTTCTAAATTTTTTTTAATAGTATAGAATAAAAAAAATGAGGCAAATACTTTTTAGAGTGTGCTAGTCTAGATTTTCATTCTTTTACTCTTGATCAATAACTTTGTTGAGACAAATAACAATATTAGTCAAAATGATATTAATCAATAATAAAGGTAAAAATCGAGACAGGATTAAGTTGAACAATTTTCTTTTATTTAATTATAGAAAAATACATGATTTATCATAATTTTGTATAAAAATATTATTGTCATTCTAAATAATTTTATGTCATTATGGTCTTTTATTTTTTCTTTATTAATTAACTGACAATTATTTATTTTTTTGTGCAGCGGCATAAGTTCAAGTCTTTGAGGGTAAGGGGTTCTATTCTACTAAGAATTAAAACGGATAGTACCCAAGAAGTAAAGTATTAGACATTAGTTTGGGCTTGGAGTTTGTTTAAATCTGCCGTAGAGGAGTATTGAGATTCGATACATATATACACTTAAATTATATATGGATTATATATTGAAAAAAAAAAACGTATGTTACATATGTTATTTAAACGTATATAAAAATATATATATAATATATAATATATATAGTTCGGATTAGTAAATTTTGCAGATTGAGAAATGCTTCTCAATTCGCATAATATTTATACTTCGCAATTTAATTCGTCATTGCAAATTTAGAAAATCTCAATTCGCTAGTCATTGTCAATTTAAGCCCAAAGTAAACCTTCTCCTTCACTGTCCCAGCTTCAACTCATGTTCTTAAAGTTGACCGTTAGATCTCCCTGCTCTACTTTCCCGCTCTCAAGTCAAAGCTACTCATGATGTACTACAGGGAATTATGCGCTAAATGTTAAAAATACCAATTTTAATTTTAATTTTTATATATTAACTGATATAATATTTAAGTTATTAATTTTATATTAATAAGTATTTAAAATATTATCATTTTAATTAATAATAAGATATTACATCTATTAATAAAAAAATAACAATTCACATATCACATTAATTAATATATAAAAATTAATATTTAAATTGGTGTCCTTAATATTACTTTTTTGCCATGTTATTGTCTTCAATCATTTTTCAAATCACCTTTACCAAACTAACACTAAATATATAGTCCTCGAAAACATTTTGAGCAATTCACAGGATATTGTAGTCTAGAAAAAAAAAAAAAAAAAAAAAATCTATATCTGACTGGTAGGCTTACCTATATATATAAACGTGGTCAGAAATCCTCAGACAGATCAAAACATCAACAAACAAAAAAAAAATCTTGATCTGACTGGTAGGCTTACCTATATAAACGCGGTCAGAAATCCTCAGACAGATCAAAACATCAACAAAAACTGATCAAAACCCAAGTTAGAAAACTAATGGGTTCAAAGAAAATCCAATCAGCTCTTGTTTTCTTGATCTGGGCATGGCTAACATGCCTATCTTCAAGCCTTCTCGGTCATGAAATGGAAAGTTTCCCATCAGAGAAAGAAGCGGTTGAGCTGTTCCGAAAATGGACAGAAAAGCACAAAAAGGTTTACCGGCAACCGGAAGAGGAAGAGAGAAGAAATGAGAATTTCAAGAGGAATCTTAAGTACATATATGAGAAGAATGATTATTGGAAGAGAAGGTCGCAGAACGGACACAAGTTGGGGTTGAACAGGTTTGCTGATATGAGCAATGAGGAGTTCAGGAAGGTTTATTCGTCAAAGATTGACAATAAGAGGCGGAGGAATGTTATTCCCAGCAGGAGTTTGCGTGGGAAATTGGGATCTGTTGATGCGCCTTTGAGTTTGGATTGGAGGACAAAAGGAGTTGTTACTGGTGTCAAAGACCAAGGCAATTGTGGTAAGTTTCTACTTTCTCTGTAGTTTTGAGGTTTTGGTCACACTGCGTGCTTTAGAATTTTATCTGTGTTTCGCGTTGTGCATGCTTTAGAATTTAAGATGAAAAATAAGGGAGATTTTCCTGTAGAACCTGCAGTTTTTAACTGTCAGTAGTTATTGTTGTTTAGCTGTTAAAATAAGATTTTGAGAGTTTAATCTGTGAGTATCTATCCTTTAAAAATTTTCCAGCGTGAAACACAAATCAAACCATAATATAATCCAATAGTTACAATAAAAGTAACTATCGATAGTTAAAAAACAACAAGTCCTATCAGAGAAATTTCTTAAAAATAATAAAATACAGCCATATATTTTAACTTTTATATGTTCTTTGCTATTTGGGGGAACTAGTATACCATTTTTTTTTTTTTAGGGAACTAGTATATGTTATGACGAACTTTTGTGCCTATAGAAAGTCCAATGCGTGTGATTTTACACTTGAAAAATACGAAAGCATTGTAGTGGGGAGAGGCGTTAGTTCAAATTGTAATTTAGTTTTCAGATGGGCAGAATGTTAGTACGTGGGGCAACCTTTGAGATTTTTAGTGGTAAATCATATAATTGGGATTATTCGTTCATTTTATCGATTCGAGTTTAAAATTTAAGTTTTTTTATAATAAAAAACTCTCAGAAACAGTCACATCTAACATTTTTGTTATAGTAAAAAATTCTCACATAAAGTCATATCTCAACTCAAATTAAAAACTCGAATCAGCGAACTAAACGGGCTCTTATTGTGCTAAAAAGCCTAATAGCTTTTTTGTCCCCCCGGGAAATACGATAGTTCTAAAAAGTCAATATGAAAGAGTGGAAAAAAGGCCCTTTTTAAAGGTAACTTGGTGTAGAAATTATCATGTGACTAGTAAGGACTCAAATGGAAGTAGTGGGCGCTCCATTGCTTTGATATTAAGACTTTAGGTTCGAATGGTCTCATCAAAATTATCAGAGTATGCTAATCAAATAATAATAATTATTATTATTATTATAATTATTATTATTATAATTATAATTATTATTATTATTATTATAATAACCATCATCATCATCATCATCATCATCAAGGTATCTTGGTACTTTTATGGATTGAACTGAAAACACATATTTCCACCACTGGGACATGTCATGTGAGAGGGAGGAGGCAGAGAATGAGATAGATGTTCTAGAATCGTAGATAGAAATTAGTTAAGCTTAACCTCTACGCTTCTGAAGCCCAATAATGCATCTTGAATTCACTTTTTTTTTTCTTTTCGAAAAAATAATATCATAATAGTATATGTACTTTGATGTTTAAATAAAAAAATCACTTTGAGACCCTGAACTGTTTTTTTTTTTTGGTACAAAAGATGATCTTTTTTATCCTTATTCTCCTTTTTATTTAATGGTCCAAAATTTTTTTAAAAAAATGACTGAAATATAAGCAAATATTTTCCTTGTGTTCAAATATCAATGAATGATATTTTTAATAAAAGGAATCGATTTAGGGTATCAAAATGATACTTTTTAAAACATGAATGTACCATTTTAATATTGTTAAAAATACAAAGGTATCAAAGTGAGTTTTTCAAAATAAATATTGGGTACCAAAATTATTTTTTCCTTTTTTCTTGGTATTAGCAAATTTTTCATGTGTTTGTGGTTAATTACATAACTATATCTCTTAGTTTTAATTATTTATTAATTTATCCCACTGTCCTCTTACCCCTCTGTTTCTAGAAACTACAGAAATATCCTTTAAAACTATTTTTTTTTTCATTTTCACTTTCATTTATTGCACACTTTGTAAACAAAAGACATGGAAAAAAGACTTTCGAATCTTTAGTTATATCGAAACTATTTCTGATTTTTTTCTTGAGAAAAAAATTAAAAAAATATTTTTATCCTTCAAAAAACATAAAAAATCAAGATCTGTTTTTTTTTAAAAAAAAAAATTGATGTTTTGTTTAGGGTTTTTTATGTTTATAAATTTATAAAATATTGTTTTTGAGGAAATCTATAAAATACATTTCATAAACTATTTACGCATAGTTATGTCTTTCATCCAGTTTTTTCTATTCATTAAATGAGTGAGGCATGAAATTGAAATAAATTTTTAAATTCAGAAGATGCCTTTTTATGGTTTTTAAAAACAGAGAAATAAATTGATAAATAACTAAAATTACTATCTGCTCATAAAATACATGAGGGATGGAAGTGAAATAAATTCTTTTTCAAAAGATACATTTATAATTTCTAAAAGAAGAGGGACAAATTGATGAATAATTAAAACTATGAGATAAAATAAATATTTAATTGACCCTAAAGAAATGTGTTTTATTTACTTGAGAGCCAGTAGTTTCAGGTCTGTGATTATGAGCAAGTGAACAAAACAAGTTAGAATGTTGGAGTTACTTGATTGTACAAAATCCTAAATAAATAAATATATATATATATTTATATATATATATGAACGTTTTTCATGTCCATCAATTGTGCTATACTAAATCAGAATAATTCATATCTGTGGGGGAAAAAAAAATCCAAGTTGCAACCACAGTTTTCAAATTAATTAGGAAGAATAAAAATTCCAAATCACAATTTGCTCAAGATTAATTATGCGATTACGATGTTTAATTACAGGGAGTTGTTGGTCATTCTCAGCAACGGGTGCC
This sequence comes from Morus notabilis, assembly GCF_000414095.1. Taxonomy (NCBI): domain Eukaryota; kingdom Viridiplantae; phylum Streptophyta; class Magnoliopsida; order Rosales; family Moraceae; genus Morus; species Morus notabilis. The sequence goes on from NW_010367010.1 coordinate 100,876, forward strand.
ATGGAAGGAATAAACGCCATAGTCACCGGGGACCTCATAAGCCTTTCGGAGCAAGAACTTGTGGACTGTGATACCACCGACAGTGGATGTGACGGAGGCAATATGGACGATGCTTTTGAATGGGTCATCAACAATGGTGGTATTGATTCCGAATCTGATTACCCCTATACTGGTCTTGACGGTACTTGTAACACCACCAAGGTCTTGCTTCTTCCATTGAATTGCCAACATTTGGTTCATCTTTACTGTTTTACACACTCAGTTACGAGGCATCGATAGTGTTAAGCACCACCACCGATAGAAAATAGATTACGTAATATGAGACACATAAGAGGGGCCATCTCATACGAGTATTGGTACTTAGCATCGATGAGACTTCCAAATATTTTTATACACATGCAATCATGCATACACAATATAATACTGAACATATTCAACCCATACAATTACTAATCTATTACTGGTCACTTTTGGTCTAATCAGATAGCTCCAAATTGCATTGTAAAACTATATGTAATACCATCTTGAATGCAAATGACTTTCTCAATTGTTATATTTGTTACTAAAAAGTGTGAAAATGACATTTTTATGTACTATTTTATATGTGCTCCAACACATAATACTATTCAAAATGTTATATTTGCTTTTTGTTATAATTGTTAAGTTTTAAAACTAGTAAAAAGTAAATTTTTATATTAAAATAATTTTAAAAAAGTAATGTTATAATGATTAAATAGCATATTAATAAATAGCAATCAAATGTCAAATTTAACATTTACTAAATATGGTGATAAGTTTGCCAGTATCGTGTTTGCTAAATTTAACAAAAAAATAATATTATATTGGGGATTTTTTTTCACTCAAACGTTAAAATTTAAATTGTTACTTTAATTTGACATTGCATTGGAAATGCTTTAAGTCCATGTATCATAATCATTTATATTATACGCGAGCCTCTTAGCAGTGGAGCCACATTGATTTCTATGGGGGTACTTGTCCCACCTAATTTCTGAAGTTTTTTTTTTTATGTGAATATAAATTTTTGAGATGTTTTTTCTGTGCCCTCAATAAATTAAGAAAATCGTAATTATGCTTCACTCAACGAAGAAAATTATTATCTCATTTAAAAACAGAATTTTAATTATGCTCCTTTTTGTAGTTTTTTTTATACTGTGACCTACTTAAAAGAGCTTTTTGGTTAGGCTAATACTATAGTTCACATTACTCCTTTTGTTTTTTGGGCTCAATTGTCACATTAATTTGTGTATCTTCTTACATATTGTATGATCAGGAGAAAAGGAAAGTTGTTACCATTGACGGGTATGAAGATGTAGGAGAATCAGATGCTGACCTTTTGTGCGCCACTGTTCAGCAACCAATTAGCGTTGCTATAGATGGCTCTGCATGGGATTTTCAACTTTATACAGGGGTGAGCTTATTATTTTACGTAATGTTGTGTATTCCACAGTTTCACCAGGACATATATTTTGAAATTTATTGTTAAATAAAATGTAACATGTGATTTATTAGGGAATCTACGATGGTGATTGCTCTCACGACCCGAACGACCTTGATCACGGTGTTCTAATAGTCGGATACGGTTCTGAAGGCGGTGAAGATTATTGGATTGTAAAGAATTCATGGGGAACTAATTGGGGAATGGGGGGATACATCTTCATAAAAAGGAATACTAATCTAGAATATGGTGTATGTGCAATTAATGCCATGGCTTCCTATCCAACCAAGGAATCTTCTGCACCGTCCCCATTTAGTCCTCCGTCACCACCTTCACCACCGCGACCACCTCCTCCCTCACCCTCACCAGCGCAATGTGGAGATTTCTTCTACTGCGCGAGCGATGAGACTTGTTGTTGCATCCTTGAATTCCCAAATTTTTGCCTGATCTACGGTTGTTGTGAATACGGGAATGCCATTTGCTGCAGTGATACCGAATACTGCTGCCCCAGTGATTACCAAATTTGTGATGTTGAACAAGGCCTCTGTGTAAAGGTAAGGATTTGTTGACATGGCATGGGGCACATTGAAAAATAGTTATACAATTTAGGCGCATTTATGAAACTAATCATCTTTTCTTTTTTTTTTTTTTGAATTCAGTATACAATTTGTTTTAATCAAATTGCAAAGTAACATTTTTTTTTTCAACTAATTTTGTTTTGAAGAAACAAGGAGACTACTTGGGAGTAGCGGCAAAGAAAAGAAAATTGGCCAAGCCCAAGTTGCCGTGGACTAAAATAGAAGAAACAGAGAAGAGAAATCATACTCTGCAGTGGAAGAGGAATCCTTTTGCTGCTGCAATGCGCTGAGAAAAGGAAGACCGGTCACCAGTGTGTTTTAATAATTTTTATGGAGACTAAGCAAATATGTTGCAAGAAAAAAAAAAAGAAACTGAAATAGGAAAGGATAAAAATGTGATCTTTTCACTACTTAAGGTGCATTTGATTACAGTGACGGAATGATAATAGAATGGAATTAGAATGTGGTTGAATCATAAACTGATTCTTTAGTTTGATTGGAGTTATGGAATCAATACCTGAATGAGAATTGTGCTGTTTGGTTGACAACGGAATGGAATGAAAATAAACTGTATTTTGACAAAAATACCCTTAATTAATAATCCTAAATTATTTAATATTTTAATTAATTAAAATAGTAAAAAAATAATTTAATTATTGAAAAAACTTTTTATTTGAAGAATAATAATTTAAAAACTATATTTCAATTGTAAAAAAAATAATATTTGATATTTTTATGTAATAATAAATTATCACAAGCTCAAATATGATCACTTTTGGCATCTACCATGATATGTTCCCTAAAAAATATAACTTTGGCTCCTGTCAATAATAAAAATGACAATATATCATTCAATTACATATATAATCCCAAAATATAGTCATATGCCAAGTCAAGCAAGTTCCTAGTTAATACAATTTAACAAAGTAAAGCATAATCCTAATTAGTTACAATATCAAAAGAGAAATGCATAGCACACACCACTATATCAAAAGATAATCCGGCTATGTTTTTCCACTGAAACTAAACAAATATTCCTAAATATCACCAGCAAGCAAAGCTCTAACCCACTCATCTTTTTCATCATCAGGGATACTAAAAAAGTAAGAAACTAGCATCATCATTTATCATCATCCGAGCTACCTTATGACGTTCCATTGTGTTAATAGTTGTGGTCCTTTATAGCTCATCTCTAATCCGGCTATGGTTTTTCATCATGTCTTCACCGATAGCCCGACTTAAACGTTCACTTTCCTATTCAATAACACCAGCAAGTAAACTAGATGATCTTTCAATGGCTTCATAAGCCTCTGCATTGTTTGTACTCTTCCTTTTTTTTAGACGACTCCTGAGATTGAGCTTAAGTTTAAGGAATAGCCGATGCTTGTGAGAAAGACATTGATTGCGCTTCATCAATATAAGTCGTATTGTGAATGTCATTGAAACAGTCATCGTCAACATTAATGTCGTCAACTGCTTCTTTTTCAAGTTCCTCAACTACATCAACAACAGCCTCGGCACCCCTACCAGTTGCACGATCTTTGTCGAAAACCATACACAAGTCATCATAATAGGGAAAAGCCTTGGTCTTAAACGGTAATGCTTCCTTATGACTCTGAATTTAATACAAAAAATGATGTAACTAAATGAACAACTTCTATTACTATCAACCATATTACTAAATTATAATTATAAGTACCTTGAGATATGCTTCCCATATCGGCTTCTTCGCAATAACCGTTTTACTGTCTAGATCCCATCCAAAACCGCTACAGTTAGGCCCGGTTAGCATTTCATAAACAATTTGAAAATGAGTCTTCAAGGTTTTTATCCTTGACTCTGTGTGGCCTAGCTAGTAAGTCACATCTTGACAACTTGTTATGTTAAGAGCTTGCAGATGTCCAGCCTTGAAATTACCTTCCGTTTTATATGTTCCCTCGTTATGTAACTCCATTAAAGCTTCAATTAAGAATTTATCCTCATCTTCATTCCAAAACCTTTTATTTTGTCCTGGACCTCTGGATTTGGAAGTGTCCATCCTAACAATAACAAAGAACAAACATGCATACAATCAAGAATCAACATCCTCCATGATATATAATTAGTAACTTGCAAATACTAGAAATAAAAACATAACAAAGCGACACATATTATTCGAGGAAAAAACATAACAAAGCAACATAAGTTTGTCCTAATACAAGCAAACAACACAAGTCATGTTACAACTCCCAAGGAAAAACACAAATACAATTGTCATGCATTCCTACGATGCCTCCAATCATTAAACATATCTTGTGCTATAGTATTCCTCCACTCAGTCCATTCCTCTGAAGGCTCAACGGTCGTTATCAAATCATCACTTCTTCATCATCTTCTTCGTTATTCTCACACTCATCTTCTGGTATTGGATCTAGAACGTCATTAGGCATTTTGCGCCTAATAAAATTATGTAACAAACAACATGCCAAGATAATGCGATTTTGAGTTTTAATTGGCAAGAACGATGGACTACGAAGAATCGCCCAACGACTCTTAAGTACACCAAAACATCTCTCAATCACATTCCTAGCATGTGAATGTTTCATATTAAAATACTCATGTGATTCCTAGGTTATGGTCTATCTTCCCATTCCTTTAGATGGTACGGTTGGCCATGAAATGGAGCAAGAAATCCTTTACAATTGGTGTATCCAGCATCAACAAGATAGTAACATCCTGTTAAAAGAATTGATAAATATAGATTTAACATTTTGTAAATGTAACAACGAACGATGTAACAAAGAACGAGTAAACTACTTTACTAGTAACAAACAAACTTACCATTTGGAACACGTAAACCATTTGCCCTACGTAGAGCATCGCGTAATACTTTACCATCAGCTGCAGATCCTTCCCATCCAGGCAACACATATATAAATTTCATATCTCGTGTGCATACTCCTAAGACGTTTGTTGCTACAGCTCCATGTCGATTACGATATTTGGGTCTCTCTGCCATAGGCACTTTCACCCTAATATAGGTTCCATCTAGTGCACCTAGGCAATTCTATAATAAATAAAAGATATAATTATTAATTACACCATGGGTGGTGCCCATTTTAAACATAACACAGAAATAGGTACGTACCTTAAACCATTTCCACCTCTCATCAGTTGAGTATCTGCAACCGGCTCGGGTCTAACGAATAACACTCCATGAAGTCGAATGATTGAATGCAAGACATTGTGAAAGTACTTACTAACCGTTTGTCCAGATCTCATAAAATGGAATTTTATAACTCTATTTTTCTCATGGTGAGCAATGGTATGTAAAAACATAGCCACTTGCTCATCTACTTGCAAATACTTAGACACTTTCAACCCACCCCTAGTTTCTAGCAATGTGCACAAATTAGTGAAGGCATTTCTATTCATCCTTAATTGATCTCTGCATATGACATCACTTACGTAAGCTAGTTGATAAACATATTGCCTAGCGTAAGCTAGTTGATAAACATATTGCCTATGAACAAACACGTCAAGCACATAAAGTTGTCTCTGTACAAAGTTTGATTCTATATCCTCCATCACCACTATTCCATCAATTGAAAGAACCATTGCACTACATGCATAATATTCAACCAATGTAAAAGCAAAGCAACTATCTTCGTCTTTCTCAAACTTTCACTTTTGACTAATCCTAAACGAGCCATTATCCTACAATAAAACAACCAAATTAGTACATTTCAACTCCGTTGTCTAAAAAACTGAGCATAAAAGTATGCACTAGTTAAACCATGAAAGAACCAAATTAGTATGCACTAGCCAAAAGGATGACACACTTCAGCGGAGGTTGACACTGTTTCCAAAGTTAAGAAAGTATACAAATGGAATAACCTAAACTTTTTTTTTGGCAGTGAATATGGCAAGTGATGGAAATCTAAAAAAATGGGTTTCAGATAAGCTAATGTCACTCTTAGGATATTCTTAATCCACGCTTGTTCTGTATGTCATCGGGCTATGTAAGCTGGTCTAACCTCACACTGCAAATTGTTTTTTTTAATTTAATTTTATGTACTATGTATTTTAACTAACAAATATGATGATTTTGGTTCTATTGTAGCTAAACAAGCAACATCACCAGCTGAAGTAGTGAGTAAGCTCGAGGAGTTTGGAGTATCCTCATTAAGTGCAACACGTGCATTTGCTGAGGAAATCTTCAGCAGGGTACCCCATAAATCCTCTGTTACATGGTATTATGCTATAATTTGTTTTGTGTTTCACATGGTATTATGCTGCTACATGCTTGTTCCAAAGTGTTGCTTTTCTTATGACTTGATTCTTATATTTACCAAGTGATTACTCGTGGACAAGAATCACAGCCAAAATCACAAATGATAGAATCACGGCCAAAATCAGAAATGACAGTTTCACAGCAAAAATCACAAATGACAGAATCACAGCTAAAATCACAAATGACAGAATCACAGCCAAAATCACAAATGGGTACACAAAAATTCTCACGGCCCTCAGCATTCTACACTTGTTCGAATGAAATAAGTTTCGAACTTCAAATCCTCAAAATCATCACACGGATTTTCAATGAGCAAAGCAATAAATCCAAGAAACAGATCCATACAAAAAACACTCAAAAAAATGAAAAAAAAATTCAACCGAGATCAAAGAATGGAGCCTGACCTTGCCGGAATCAACCACGACCTGACCTTGCCGGAATCAACCGCGACTTGACCTTGCCGGAATCAACTGCGACCAAGACTGAAACGAAAACGAACGAGCCAACCAAACAGATCCAATGAGCACATTTAAGTTCAACAAAAAACATATCCAATGAGCAAAGCAAAGCAAAGCATCCGCGAGGATCGATCATCACACGAGTTTTCAATGAGCAAAGCAACAAAGCCAAGAAAAAGATCCATACAAAAAACACTCGAAAAAAATGAAAAAAAAAATTCAACCGAGATCAAAGAATGGAGCCTGACCTTGCCGAAATCAACTGCGACCTGACCTTGCTGGAAATAGAGGCGCTGGTGAAGCTACAACCGGATCTAAGGAAACCGAAATCCGATGACGAGATTGAAACGAAAACGAACGAGCCAAACCGAGTGGAGGAAGGTCGAAAAGGAAGGGAGAAGACGAGAATCGATCGGCGGAAGAACGGCTCGGGTCGCGACGGCGATGGGAGCTCGGGTGGTCGCGACAGTGATCGGAGCTTGGGTGGTCGCGACGGCGATGGGAGCTCTAGGGTTTGTCTCTTCTCGATTGAGACTCGAGGACAATACGGAGAAAATGAAAAAATAGGCTGAATGGAAATGCGATTCCACCACCCCCCGAGTGAATGCCCATTCACTCAAATTGAGTGAATGGGCTTTCCGTTGAAAAGCCTATCCCAACTACAAAACTGAAACCAAACAAGAGAATTGGGGGGAATGGTCTTTCCATTCTATTCCATTCCCCAAACCAAACGCACCCTAAAGTTTACTGCTCTGTTTGATAATCTTGTAACATAAGGCCGGTCAAGCCTGATTCCACTATTTGCTTTGGCATTTGCAAAATTTATGGAGATTTAAACAAGTGACTTGTTACAAGTTAAAAGAACAATTCTTATGATCAATTTGAATCATTAACTAAGACATAAGAGGGAAATATGAAGCAACCGTGTCCTTGAAAGAGTCGTCATCTTTTCATGTTTCAATTAATATTGGCCAAATCATTTTTTTAAACGTGAAATATCAACCACACATCCAGTTTAAAACAGCAAGCAAAGCTCAATATTTACTAATATTCCACAATGTAGCTATTCTACCTCAATATCATGCAATGCCAATCTTTTCCTCACCAGAAAAGGATTAAAATTAGGGATCTTTTCTATCATATCGCATATTTAAGTAACGTTTAGTTTATGAGTTTAAAACTATAGTTCATGATTCTAATTTTTAAAATTTAAATTTTTTATAAGAAAAAAATATTTTAACAAAACTAAAAATTATAATCATAAATCAGGTAAAATTCTTAAAACAAATGATGGTCATGGCAAGTAACCATTGGTGTGTGTGTGTGTGTGTGTGTGTGTGTGTATATATATATATATAAATAAAGCAGTGCAATAAATTCAAGTCACAAGCAAAATGTGAGCCTCCACCCACCAGTTAGATGTTTGCATATAGGACCTAAACCCTCTTTAGACAAATGGGCTTCATTGATTGACATGGGCCATCAGAGTTACAGGACAGAAAACAAACAGGGGACTTACAAACCACCGTTAAGCGTAACGTAACAGTAAAAGACGAGAGCTTCACAACTCTTTATATGAGATAGCTCGATTCTTAACGTCTATGTTAGACCTCTGACATAATAAGTTTGTGCGTTTGACGCAGATGGATCTCTAAACCCGTAATTAAGAGGGTAAACTCGTCTCATCCCTATCTTTCAGTAGCCCAAAAAAAAAAAAAAGTGAAAAAAAAGGCTTTACAAACTCCTATAATGAAGAAGAAAAATTGTCTCTTTGTTACAGTAGATGAATACGTTTTTTTATTTTTTTTTTTATTTTTTTTCTTGGGGAAAAAAGGAGCACTTATTAGAAACCAAATATGTGAGTAGAATGGTTGGTCCCATCACTGTGCTTTACTCAGAAAACTTATTGTGTACTTCCCATTCTCTGGATGATTGGCAGCTGAATTAAATGAAGAGGATATATTCTTACAGTTTGAGATCTCAAGTGGTGGACAGTGGCCAGAGTCAAGGCCCATCTTGCACTTCACTAGCATTCGCCTTTCAGTACATCCTTCCAGTTAAATTGTTTTGTTTTGAAACCGCAAATAGCATTTTGTCATCCGTTCATTTTACTTATTCGAGTTTAAAATTTGAGTTTTATTACAGTAAAAAGCTCTAAGAAATAGTCACATCTAATTTTTTTGTTACAGTAAAAAGCTATCATATAAAATTATATCTCAACTCAAATTAAAAACTCGAATTAACGAACTAAACGGGCCCGTAATCACCACAAACTGTTCGTACCTCCCAAATTTGTATTTATTCCAAGTCAGATAAGGATGTTTCTAATACGTATTTACCTTCACACAACAAAACACTCCGATGTAAAATGACAGAAATTAATTAAGAAAATAAGTCCAATGCATGGAGGTCCACGTTTGGTTCTATTTTCTCTCTTCTCTCTGTTTTTATTCTCATATACTAATGTCTTATATGTATTGACTATCGAGCTACGCTTTGTTAGATGGCGCATGTGCCACACTTAAATTTTAGAAACTTGAACATATTTTTCTTGAATACTTGAGTTGTGTTAGTCCAATTTTATGAGAGAAACTATAACACTTGTTGGTAGACTGGTCGGTGTGACAAGCCGATCACTGTTCCAGCCCTATTGCGATTCCTCCTCCCATAGCAGAAAAGTCAGGGCACCCGTTGTACTTATTCGGACTCAATTTAAGGACCATGGCGCGTCCCAACAACCAAATTCACACCCTAAGCGGCCGAACACCAAAGACTCTGACAATTTCGTACATCGCGTGGGTTAGTCAATTTAGGACCATCTCCACTCTCGGATGAATATGGTATGAGAGCCATGGATGAATGTCCTAAAGATCTGACATATATGTACAATCGTACACTCGGGCCTAAGCGGGTCATAGGTCCTACCCAAACCCAACAATAAACTATAAATTTCCCTTTGATCACTTATTGAGGTAAGTACAAACTCTTCACTTAACTCCTGTCATTCCATTTATTGCTCTAGATCAACACACTGACTTGAATATCAGAGTGCCTTTGATCGATACCACACCGGTGTCTCCTTACTCTAAGGTTCCCTTTTACTCTTTGGTGGAGGACAGCACTAGCTCGATTTGAGAAGAGACCAAAATCCTATCAGAAGAGGCGGAGAAACAAAGGCTGATTACCGTGCCTATCTACACATGGTGTTGTGTTAAATTTGAACAACAACAATAATGGATTCATAACTATTTTTTATTTACGTGTATTTTTTGTGAGAGAAAATACTGTAACGAATCACAAATCATGATTCAAATCATGATACGAATACATCAACTAAACACATAATTTTAAAATATCTAACTCTCTGACTATAGGTTTCTTTTTTTTCTTGTTTTTTTATGGGTAGGAAATTTCGCGGAGGGATAAGATAAGGCATGATGTACGTTAGGTCCAAAATGTCCGCAAGGTGGGCTCTATAGACTGGCTTTTCTCCCTCAGGCTCGTGGTGGGGCAGGCCTTGTAAGTTCTAATAAAGAAAAGCAAAGGGTTAATAAGTTTGGAAGTTGGTACTTGCTTAAATTCTAACCATTAGACATTCTTAATTTTTCTGGCCACAAGTCCTTCGCATCAGGCAATTGTGTCTGCAACGTTATACATGTGTACGTGTCTATATATATATATATACGCACACACACTCTATACTATCCAGTTTCTCTGCCCAAACTCTATATATTCGTTAATTTGAAAGGATAATGAAAAAAAAATGATAAAAACAACGACATGGCCACCAATTAGTATGACAATTGGCTTACCATATTGCAATTGATGAAAAATGACAAGTCAACGAGTGACTATATTTCTTCAACGAGTTGGATGGATCAATATGTTTTATTTATTTTGGTTTTTTTTTTTTCTCCTCCCACAGCTTTATAATATATCACAGTTTTTTTTTTTTTTTTTTTTTTTTTTTTTTTTTTTTTTTTCTACTAGATATAAACATGTTCTACTAGATATATTAACAACTGCTCACATTAATTGTGAAAGAGATCCACCTGATAGTTAGTGATAACCGCTTAGTACTAATTATTATTTAAAGGTATAAGTATATGGTCCTCTAATTACACATGGTGTTATTATTATCATTGATTCCGCTCTACCCACTTTGATAAGGCGTCTTGAGCAATGATAAATTCGGTTGGGTGTGGCCCTCTTAAGGGATTTGGTGGAAGAGTGGCAGGTGTTTCAGTACTGAAGGATAACGTTAGTTTGCACTGTTTTTCTTGGCATAAGAAATGGGAAAAATGCATTGTATTGATGAACCTGGGACTAAGACAGATGAACATTAAATAGGGAAATATAAAGGCATAAAAATCTACGGAAATAGTAAAAAATAGACCAATATAAAAAATTTAAGAAAATATATAGGCTAACTTTTAGTTATAAAAATTAATATGCCATAATTTGTCAAGTTATGGTTCAGAACCAGATATATTATGGACAAACTTATCAAATTATGGTTTATAACCAGACAAGTTATGAACAAAAATCATGAATTATGTACAATAACTTGTCAAGTTATGGTTCATAACCAGACAAGTTATGGACAAAAATAATAATTTGATCTATTTATTAACTTATGTAAACTATTGACCTATTAATTTTAATTCATCTCAAGTCTTGACATATTTCTCTCTTTCTCCCTAAAATCTATAAAAAAGAAAAAAAAAGGAGTAAAATAAAAATCTAAAAATGAAATAAAGAGGAAAATTATGAATAAAATTGTGCATGTCTGTTAATTTATATAATTAAGAGGAGTGAGATTGATGTAGGTAATAAAAAAGCATAGTTAAGAATGGCAGACCACCGGGATCACCAAAGATTTTATTAAAAACAAAAAAGAATGGCTTTTTAAGAAATGGAGAAAATTGTTGAGAACATGGACGTCGTCCCCGCAATTGAAGGGGAAGTGAGAAAAAGTGCCCACCATTATGCTAATACAAGGACAATTTAGAGCCGACAATATTTGACTTGTGTGTGGTTTTATACTCTAATTTGCCCCGTCTATTTATGCAACATTTTCTTTATCTTTTGATTTATTTATATGACTTTTTTGCTTAGAGTACAACGTTTTTCCTTTCTTAATTTGCCCCGTCTCTCTTTTCTTTTTTCTTTTTTTGTTTGGTTCTTCAAGTGGAATGTGGGATTCTAAGACGTTTAAGTTGATAGATTCAGAATTATGATTCAGAACCATTCTTAATTTACGTGTATTTTTTGTGAGAGAAATTATTGTAACGAGTCACGAACTATGATTCGAATCATGACACGAATCCTTAAACTAAATGCACTTTTTTTTTTTTTGTTCTTCAAGTGGAATGTGGGATTCTAAGTGTATACCTCAATAGTAAAAGTAGACGCAGTAAAAAAAATATTAAAGATAAATGTGTATTCACTATTAAACTATGCCTATAAAACTTATTTATTATTATGTTTATTATTAGAGGATGAAAATGTAAAAAAAAAAAAAAAACGATATTATATAATTTTGAAAGTAGAATTATTTGATAAAATTTAACTTAACTTTAACAATTTAAAGCAATGACAATAATTTTGTTGTATCTTCGTACATACTACATAAGTCCTCAACGAAAATAATAAAGTTTCAAATATTTTCTTCTCGATGAATATTACATGGAGCAAAGTGGCGTTTTGTTACGCTCACATTTGCTTACAAATTATACCAAGTGAAAAATGAACATTAATTCACCGCTATACTATTTCTTCGACAATAAGTTGCAACTTGCAATCATAATTACATGCAATGATGTTATGAGTGCAACGTGCCGCTTGTGCAAAACTGCCATTTTTCGCTGTTTGACTTTCTCATTTTTTTTCAACCAAAACCACGTCACCCTAACGAATCAACATTAATTTGTAGGTCCTTTTTTATTATTAATTTGTTAAGTCCTTTTTTAATCTTTCTTTAGTGGTTTTGTTTTTGATGAATTTAATATAGTAATTGTTGACGCCATAATTTTTCACACACCGATGGCCTACCGGCGAAGTATTATCCCTATTTGGGCCCGCCAAGACGGGTAAGATTTTGTCCATTCGTAAAAGGCGCCTCACTGAGGTGAGGTGCCGGCACTCTCCCCGTGGGGCACCCTCCGGGCCTCCCCCACAACGAGATATTGTCCTCCACTTCTGCCCAATGGATAAGACCACTGAAGGAGGTTTTGTTTCCCGTAGAAACGCCTCGCTGGTAGGAGGGGTTGGCACTCTGATACATATACCTCTTCAGACCCCCGTCTCCAACCGATGTGAGACTCTTGGTGTACAACAGTAATCTTCCTCTATCTACTCTTTTACCTTGTTTCTTGTGCTCATTTCTCTACTCTATTTCACCTTGCTTTACGTAAAACTCGCCCTGTTAATTATAACAAGTAGTATCTAAAACACAAAATAATTAATTATCAATGATGGACACAAAAAGAAAATGAAGAAAAAGTGCTACGTGGGCTCAAAAGCCCGTAATCTTAGTGAAATTAGGAAATAAATAAATAAATAGGTCGGTCGGCTCACCAATTGGAAATCAACTTTTAGCAGAATTTAAGGCCGTTTAGCTCAGCAACCGTCTCTGTTTTTCAACTGTATTTCCGTGACGACATTTTTGCTTTCAGAAAAAAAATAATAATAAAAAGAAGATAAATAAGCAGAGAAATTCAAATAATCTTTAAAATATGACAAGAAGGCAAGCGCGTGAGTTCAGACGCAATTATATGAGCAGTTATAAAATAATACAAATTTTTCTTATATGGTCCAGTAGTAGACTTGACTATACACGTATGTATTTAGTACTGTAGCTATAACTGTCTGAAAACGCAAATACATTCACAGAAACTTGACAACAAAAAAGTGCTTACTCCACTGATCTCTCTCTCTCTCTCTCTCTCTCTCTCTCTACTCTTTTGTTTTTCTTTGTTTCCATTCATTCCCCAAACTCCACGGCATCATTCTCGGTGACAATCCAGAAGAGTTCTCTCTCTCTCTCTCTCTCTCTTTCTCTCTCTCTGTGAATGACAGGTACTTCTTATGTTCTTCCAAGTACTCTTGGAATTTTGATTTAGTTAGTTATCTGATTGGTGGTTCTAATGATGCATGAGCCTCTTACTTATGAAATTGTCTTGTTTTGTTCTGTTTGCATTTCTGGGTTTTCCTTAGATCATCCCGGTTTTGTTATCTCCATTATTATTATTATTATTATTTTGGTATAAAAACACTTGAATTTCTCAGCCAAGTTTGAGATTTTCATCACATTTCATCTTTCATTAAGGTTTTACTGTTGCTTAGCGTGTGAAATGGTTGATCTTTCTTGTTCTTCCTAGAGTAAAACGCTTCATTTATTTAATTCTTTGGTAATAAATAACGGCATCTACTGCATGTACTATGAAATTAAAAAGCCCGGCTAATTGGGTAAGGTCTTATTTACTTGTTTGGTTGCTGAGGATAGAAGGGAACAACTAACAAGGAGAAAATAAAATAAGGTCTGAATTTGCTATAGTCGGTTTTTTTTTTTTCCCCTCATACGATTTCTTAATTCGGTTCTAGTTTCTGAAGTTTCAAAATTATGAGAATTAAAAAAAATGTATATTTCTTCTGAGCAAGAATTATGAAGCATATCTAACTTATAAGATTTTGGTTTTCTCCCCTGTTCCTATCTTATTATAGTTGTGGCCTTTCTTTGTTCCACTAGTCCGTACATGTAAAAGTAATTGATAATATGAGATTTTTGTTTGGATGTTTTTCTGTCATACGTTTAGTGTGTTTATCAATCAAAAATTCTGATTCAGAATTGCTTTCATCTGTAGAATTCAGTAGAAGATTGGGGAGTGAAGAGATTCAACATTATTTTTCTACCACTTCAGCCCACTGACAGTTGCAGCGTTTAAGTAGGATCGATTTTTTGAGACAGAATTCGATTAGTTATAAATTAGGATGGCTGAAAGGAAACTAAATTTCAGTGCTCCCCTTATGTCTGTGAGGCGAATTGCTTCGAGGCCGATGTCTCCAATTCGAGACAACAGGAAGATAGTCAAGAATTCCTCACCCAATAGACGACAAATGACAATTGTAAGAGATTCTCCTTCTGAACCAGACTTTAATTTGGAGCAAGTAACTGAACCTGTGGCAGTTCCTTTTAATTGGGAGCAAATCCCAGGACAACGTAAAAATGCCGACAAACCTGAGCGTCAGCCTAGAGAGGCGACTTCTATTACTCCTAGGGTTCCCCCAGGGAATGTTTTTGAGGTCGCAAAGCAACCATTGGATACACATTATGCATATAGAAGTGATACCAGGCCCCAAATCAAAACACTGTATTCTTGTAATTCCAATGTGGCTGAGTCTAATAAGTACTCGAAAGAGGCAACAAATGAGATAGGTGCCTTGGAATTGGATGTCGAAGAGGAGGATGTTTATTCTGATGCACTTGACACACTATCTTCGAAAGAGTCTGTTTCCTTGAACTGCAGTGGAAGTGGTCTGAGTGGATCTGATGGTGCAGGCTTACTGAAGCCGTCGGGAAGCTTTTCAACTGATCCACAAACTCGAGATTTTATGATGAAGCGCTTCTTGCCTGCAGCCAAGGCCATGGCATTAGAGGCGCCTCGTACTTATTCTCCGAAAAGGCAAGCTTCGGTAGTGCAGGAACAACCTAGAGAAGTCAAGAAAGTGATTGGTGAGGAGAAGAGGCCTTTGAATGATTTAATAGGGTCTAGTTTGGTACCACGCTATGGGGATTATCAAGATGCAGAAGATGAAGAAGAAGACAGTGAAGAAGAAGAAGAAGTTGATCGTCACTATGATGACCCTAGAAATCTATCAATGAGAGGTTGTGGCTTCTTTCCTCGGCTATGCTTTCGAAATTCCTTAAGCCTCTTAGGTCCAGTTCCCGGGCTGAAAGTCAAGACAGGAACACCGCGTAAAACTGCTTCTAATCAATCTCACAGCAAAAGTGTCAAGAAGGTAATTAACACATTTTCTTCTTTTCCACTCCCTTTTGAAGTTCTATTCTTTGCATAATCATTTTTTAAGATTCTCCTATACTTTTAGCAGGCTTGGGATTCTACTTTTAAGCAAAAATCAGATGGTGGGTTTCGATCATCTGAGCTGCTGGCGGTTGAGAATAAGAGGGCTGGTGAATCCAAACGGTATACATATTCAGGTGACCTACAAAGAGGAAGACTATCTCCCTTGAGAAATTCACGGGCCGCGGACATTGCCTCAAATGATAAGCAAAAAACAGATATTGGATTTAGATCAGCTGAACTGAAGGCGTTTGGTGATTCCAGACAGTTGACATACTCAGGCGACCTGCAGAGAGGAAGGCTATCTCCCTTCAGACAATCACGGGCAAGGGAGATGGATTTCAGGGATTATAAAAATTCAGATATTGGATGTCGATCGGCTGAACTGAAGGTGGTCCAAAATAAGTTGATCAGTGAGTCTAGACGGTTGACATACTCAGGTGACCTGCAAAGAGGAGAGTCATCTCCCTTCAGAAATCCACGGGCAGCGAGCATTTCTCCTTACCGAAACCAATCATCCCAGTCTCCCTTCCGAAGAGCAGCGTTCCTTGGAGTTCCACAGGAGGAGAGTGTCAAGGCTGCCAAAAATATTCTCAGCGTCTATAGCAAAAGCAGCAACAAGTTTCAGGATACATCATCAAATCACAGGAACAAACAAGGGCCACTTTCAATGAGCCCTGCTGTTGAGAAAACACTGTATGTAGATACTGTAAATAATGCCGAGACTTTGTATTCAAATTCAGGTTCCTTTGATAACAAGGCACAAATGAACTCTGCTGGTGAGGACTTTGCACACTTGTTAGTATTGGCTAGAGAAATGCAAGAAGCTTCTGCAGAATCTGTATTCCAAGATATTAAGTGTCTAAACAATGTGGAGAAAAAATCCATACTGGCAACCAAAGGCCTAGTCTCTGTTGATGGTAATAAGTCTTCTTTATTCGGAGACTCCAAACTAGGACTCGGCCAAGAAGCCAAGTCCTTGGACTCCTTAGAATTGGCTCTTAAGGGAAATCCAAATAAGAACAGTGATCTGATTCCAAAAGAGGATTTGGGAGATATGAATTCCAGTTTGGTCCCATCCTCGCTTCCCCCACCTCTACCGAGATCACCTTCTGAGTCCTGGCTTTGGCGAACCATCCCTTCAATCCCTTTGAGGAACTCATTTTTGAAATCGAGGTCTAAAACACCGGAGTCAAAGACATCTTCGACGAGCACCAAGTGGGAAACGATTGTAAAGACTTCGAACTTGCATCACGATCATTCTATGTATTCGGAGGTAATCTCTCCTACCACTTTTGTGATTTTTCTTTCCTTTATAACCAAATTGAAGAACCTAACTTTATTTGCTTGCTCTTTTACAGGAATTAGTCGCTCATATTTCTAAGCAATCCAAAACTTAGAAAATACCAAGGTTCTCAAGAATAAGTCTCTCGCTTGATATATTTTGTTTCGGAGATTTTACTTGGAAGTAACTGAAGATGGCCATGATGTCTTGGCCGAGCCGGTTGTTTGAGGTCTTCTTCTTCCTATATTGACTTTGAAACCGAGCCGTTTCATGACATTTTTGTTGTTTAGATAACTAAGCAGACAAGGTTTGTTCAGGTCTTGTTTTCAGCGAGCTAGCTATACATGATTTTTTCTTTTTCTCTTTTTTCTTTCTTGATATACCCACAAGGCAATGGTGAGATGGGCAAAGTTCCTTGTAACAGCAGTTTTATTTTTGGCCTGAAATTCTAATGTACCTGACTTTATAATGACTGTACTGTATAGAAATTAATAGCACATTGTTGGTAATGAATTGGAGATGCATTTTTCTTATAGCTTCAATATTGAAATTCTAATGTACCTGACTTTATAATGATTGTACTGTATAGAAATCAATAGCACATTGTTGGTAATGAATTGGAGGTGCATTTTTCTTATAGCTTCAATATTGATCAATCATTTCATCTAAAATTTTTTATTTTTGGAAAGGAGTATTTGCAAGGAAAGACAAATTTAAAAGCCAACTGAAGTCATTTCCTCTTCACTCTTCTTAATCATGACTCAAAAGTAGGTTCTATTTATTTTTTTTTTTTTTTGTACCTAGCTACATGATGCGCTTTGTATCTTCTGGATATAAATGATGAAGCTCAGGTATCTTCAGCAGAATGTTGACCGAACTCTAATAAATTTTCAGTGTCTTCACCAGTAACAAGATTTAACTCATATATCAGTTGAAAAATATAAAGCAGTTTGTTTTGTAGGTTTAAACATTTTATATTTTTTAGAGAAAATATTATAGTAAAAGAGTTTTTAAATTATATGTTCGGGAAACAAACTAGTAGTATCTGTTGAAAACGCAACATGGTATTTATTTATTTATTTAAAGGTTTCTACTTTGAAAAGGCTCTTGAAAGAGAAGCACTTAACAAACTAGTGTCAAACATGTGATGATATTGACCCTGGTACAAGATGTTAAGTGCTTCAGCCTCAAAGTGACATTGGATATGGAGCAATCTTCATTTGAGATTCCTGTGAGGAACTTTTGCCTTCTCCTAATTGATAAATGAATTAATATTGTTGGCTAAGAAAGAGAAAGTGATAACTTGGTGCTTGGTTCCTGGGTGCTTTTATAATTACTAGTACTCTTATATTCTTGGCTCAATCCTAATTGCAAATCAGGAACTGTTTCTTCCTCCTCCAGAACTTTCTCCGGATTCAACTGCATTTCATTCCCAAAAAATAAATATTATAAATGAAGAAAAAACCTATAGTTTGAGTGCCAAAAAAAAAAAAAAAAAAAAAAAAAAAAAAAAAAAAATCCCCAAGTAAATAAATAAATAAATTATAAGGTTTATTAACAATGTGCAATTAATGTAGTCAAATAGTTACCTGCAGGGGCTGGAATGGACGGTCAAGATTTGGTTTATAGCCATTAGATCTTGATCTTGATAGAAATTTTGTGAGGGTTGTCCCATTGGTGCCAAAATTATTCATGAGAGATTGGATGGTAGTAGTACTATTAGTATTAACCCATGTAATATTTGCACCAATATTAACGCTTTTGGTGTTGTTGATCGTTTCAAATGGGGGCCACCTCTCTTGTTCAAGAAAACGGTTGCGTTTTATGGGCACTTGTACTTGGTTTGAAGTTGTTGACCTGCAATAAAATAACTCGTACAGTTTTAACAATTTGTCTTTTAAATTTTTAATTTTGACAAATTATCTTTTAACTTATAAAATTATTACAATATGCTTTATTTTGACGATGATTGTGTTAAATTAAGATCAAAAAAGCACATTTGATGAAAAATTTTAATATCTCAATTCAAATGTAATATAAATATTTTATTTTCTCAACTTTTAATCCCTTAAATCTAATAAAAAAATATGAACAAATTTAGTAAATATGGCACATTGTAACAATTTTTAAGTTTAAAAAGTTGATAATGAAAATTAAAATTTTAGGGGGCAATTTGTTAACCCATGATGTTTTCAGAGGACCACTTTACCTATAAAATGAAACGCCTATGAAAATGCTAACATTTTAAAACCTACTTTAAGTAAAAATGTCCCTAGTGTTGTCAAAATAAAAAGAGAAGTCCGTTTTTAATTAACTTTGGTCAATTGTTAAGTTGATTTTTTTATTAAATTGTTAATTAATCTTAGTAAAGAATTGATTAATTGATCATTGATTTATCAGCGTATGTAGTTTATTAATTTTCAATCACGTAAATTAGTGAGTAATTCTTGATTTGTTTTTTTTTTTTTTTAAAATGACTTATTTCAATTTAATGAAAGAGTTTAAGATCAGCAGTCTCATTTTCTTATCTCGGTAGCTATCCTTCTAATTAAATTTAAGCACCTCGTGAATTGTTTAAGTATTTTTAGTATTGTATTCTTATTGTGTGGTCAGATTCTTAAATTTAATTTACATGACAAATAAGTAGTGGAGGGATAGTCAGTGAGGTAGGAAAATAGAAACAGCGTATCTGGACTAAAAAGAAAGTGGGGACATTCACTAAAATATTCTTTTAAAAAAAGATCGTTTTTGCACATATCCCTATTAAATTAAGTGTAATTTTTTTATAAAAAAAAAAAAAAAAATCATACCTGAAAATGTTGGCTTTGAGATCTAAAGGTTTCCGAGGGAGAGCAGACTTCACAAGACTATGGACAAGGTTAAGATGGTTAGAATTTTGGTCTGTAATATTAGTGCTGTTCTCCATTAGTGTAAGATGTTGCTGAGAATCTCTTCCATGCTTGGATCGATATCTTGGAAATAACACTGTAACAGCAAAAAAGTTACACAACATGATTTATGGATATTTCCGTGCTCTATGGTTTTTTACATGAATTCTTTTTCCAGCTTTTGAAAAGGGAAATTAATTAAATGATAACTCACTATCTTTAAAATTAGTTGAAATGCATTCCCTCGTTTACTTTTGGAATATCTAATTTATTCAGGAAAAGACTAGGGTGGTTAACATTTGAGAATTTCAGTACGTGTTTTAGTTCAATACTATTCATAAGATGGATAATCACCTATTCAATATTATTTTTTTTAAATCTAAGCTATGTTTTAATTTGCTGCGATCCCTGAAAAAAAAAAAAAAAAAAAAAAAAAAAAAAAAAAAAAAACTGCTGGCTTTCATATGTTTCGTTATAATTTCTATTTTCTTCATTTTTACTTTAAAAGAAAATTAATTAAATTAGCTAGCTAGCTAAGAAACGACCTGCTACATATTAGTAATTGTCCTTTTATTATTTTATTTTGTTTTTACACCATACTCCATAGTTTGATTTATGAAGAAATTTTAACTAAACCATATATATAGATAGATTTCTTATAAATTCAAAGATGTCGTGACACAGAAAACCGCACCTAATTGCCCAGCATCATCAAGCTTCTTGCTTCGGTACATCTGATAATACAATAAGGAATATATATACACATTAGTTTAGGACAAACGTCAAACACTAATATATTAGTTAAAATTATAATTTGATGGTATATGTATATTATAAGTTAATGCAAGATCTAGAAATATGATATTACCTGCAGGTGACTCTTCACATGGCCAATGCTAAGTCCTCTCACATTCATTAGCTGAAGAACTAATTTGGGAGTTGCTTCTAATAGAAGCACAAAAAACTAGAGCATTAGCAATTTGTTGTTCTTATATTCATAGATATAGAGATATATATAGTAATTAAAATGGATTCTTAAAGTAAATCCCCCTTTCATAAGCTTTTTTTGATAAATTACCTAAGGTTTATTAAATTTGAAAAATAACAGGTTTTAAAACAGTTAATTAGTGATGGATTGATTTGCGGTTTATCACCAATTAACATAGTAGTCTATTACTGATTGACTTAATAATATGCACCGATATCAATTAGTGATAAGCCAACCTATCAGTGATAGATCATTAATATATTTTTTTTGAAGGATAGATTATTAGTATATCGGTAATTAACTATATAGTAAAATCCAGTAAACAAAAAAAAGAAGCTGTTTAAATATAAAAAAAAGATGATATTAATAAAAAGATAGTGGCCAAAACTGACCATCCAGCTAATTTTTTCTAATTAAAAAGAGACCAAATTATAAAATCATGGATTCATTACTTACTCTCTTGTCCACCAAGCCTCTCAACGGCATGCACAAAAGAGAGATGCAAGTCCGGGGTCCACCGGAGCCGAGGCATTTTGGACCTAACATATTGCCTAACTCTACCCTTTCCCTCTTTTCTATTAGCTGACGATGAATTCCGATGCATTTCATTCCCATAATCAGCGATCAGACCTGCATACTTTTCACGAGTAGTACTAGCACTTCTAATAGCAGCTTCTTCGTTTAAGTCAAAGGAGGAGCAATTTTTGGAAGCTGAATATTGGAGATGGGATATCATCATCTTTTCAGCTTGAGACTCGCTAATTCTAGTATCACCACCTAGATTTAGTACCGCTTTCTTCATAATATTCAATATTTCCCATCTTCTCTAGCGTGTTCTTTACGATTTCCCTTATTCTTTTTCGCTGTTGCAAACTTTTAAGGTGCTGCAAAAGACGCAAATATTTGCATTACATAAGAAGAACAAAATGCATGTAAGATAAAAACAAAACAGGATTTTCCGTTGGAAAAGATCATAAGTGGGAGAAACTGATCTGATGCTAGGATCGAGTATAAGGAATATTGTCATTTGTACAAGGAAAGCCAATACCTCTTGCCAATGATATAGCGTACATGTGCTATTAGATTCTCCGAAAAGACATGCATTCACACGATTTTCTTCAGCTTATTATATATTTCTAGTTTCTTTGGTAGAGCTATATGTATTAAACTTATACTGATTTGTTTTATCAACCCACCCATAACCACCGCTATGAATCTGAATGCTATATATAGTAACCTTTTTAATGCTATATGAGAATTCATTATAGCAAAAATAGAAATGCTCTGACATAACTATTACGAACTGGCCGGATTAGAAGCACTACTACAGATAGTTCATTTTACGACATCTAAACAACGGCGGTTTCTAAAAAAGCTATTATATCATCTAAATACATGTATATATAAAAACGCGCCATGGAATCTTCCGTATTTCAGAAGGACTGTCGCCATTATATATAGAAATTTTTTAGTAGTGAAGAGAATTACATATTTTAAGCATCTCAAGTAACATGCAACAAAAGAAATTGATGGAATTGTATTTGATAATATTAGAGACTGGTCATGATATATGTAACCTTCACTGCTTCATGTGAGTAAAAATTCATGTACAGGTACTTTGTGTGTGTGTGTGTTAAAGAAAAGAGTACTTCTATTGGCCAAGGGGAAGTTAATGTTTTCATGTGTGCCCTACCGGCAAGCAAATTATACATGTGCTTTATTAAGTACTCGGTTAACAATTGTCCTCCCAATTGATGTCTGCAACTATACGTAACTGTTTAACTGTAGAAGTAGTCAAATATTGATGGTATATACATATATGTGTGTGTGTGTGTGTGTGTGTTAGTATCATAATGTGGTTGTAGGCCATCATTTTAGGTGATAATATGGTTGTAGGCCATCATTTTAGGTGATAATATATTAGCTAACTGTACTAAAAACTTAATTATTTACTTTTGAGTTGTGCATTGTACATCCTTAAATTCAGCTTCCATTTTGAACTGTATCGCTGGCCTATGTTAATGGGAGTAAGTATGGAATTTAAATGAAGTGTCTATAGGTTATTATTCCTTCTACGTACAAAGAATAGCCAACCTTTAAATGTATGCCAACAAAAGAATGTAGGAAAAGAACTTGTTCCTCTCCCAATAGCTCTACGGAAAAAGAAGGAAGAGAATAGAAATTACGTATATTGCTACAAGAGTACGTGGATTATTAAGTTGTAAGTATATGCGCTTTTAATCTGAAATTATACATAGACAGTATATCGATGCCTTTTTATCTAGAATAATTAGAGATCTGAAAGTATCAATATTTGAAGTTATAGAACAACAAATTCCGAATCGAAATGAAACAAGAACGCAAAAATTTAAGTAGAGAGATTCTTCTAAACATTGTCCAAGGACGCAAAAATTTAGATAAGTTTCTACGTTTATATAAGTAGAACCATGGCACTCGCAACCTAATTAAGACTATAATTTCATTAATGCATGATATATGTGCATAATTTCCGATTCCAAAATCTAATTTTAGCAAAACAAAATTTTAAAAAAATATTGTAGTCATGATAACTTGCTTATTGGACGTATCAATATATATACACACACACAAACACACACACACACACACACATATATATAGATCTGAACTCACTGTCATTAAGTTACTAAACGAATTCCAAAAAAAAAAAATATCGGAAAGAATTAGTATATATAATTAGCAGAAAATTGAAACTCACATGAGTGAATGAACTACTGTATATATGCACCTTCACGTAGTTTTTCTTTTCTTTTCCTGCTACACCTTCATGTAGATACACTCATGATTTAATTATGTACATGACCGATCAGGAGCAAAAAGGTACTCTTACAAAAGAAAACAAAGCATAAAATCTTGATTGTTGAGAATCTACCGCAAATTAAAAGAAGAAGAAGAAGAAGATCAAGAACCAAACTAACATTTAGATTATAGAAAGTCTCGTAGAGAATTGGTTTCGTTTTTTCTTTCTTTATATAAATAAGCCATTGATATTGGTGAGATATGTTAATCCTAAATATATAGCTCTAAATAGAAGTGATCCTTTTTCAATATACTGACCAGATGATGAGAAACAACGTACATATGTCCGTACTCAGACCAATCCAACCTCAATCTGATCACTGCATGCCCTTCATGAAATAGAGAAAGAGAGAGAGAGAGAGAGTACGGTTATTCCGGGATGCTTTTTCTATTCGCACATGAACAGGTCTATTAGATTTAAAGTCATAAAAATTCAGATTCTGATGATATATATATATATATATATTCTGAGACTTTCATACGGAATACTCAAAACAAATTAAAGAAGAAAGATCGATTTCATACACTGCATGAGTTTATAATCTTGTTTAGGTTAATATTGCAGATGCAGAAATAATTAGGACTCACATTACTATGGATACAGATATGCGATTGGTGATGATATTTTTCCGGGACTGATCAAATCATGTGACACCCTTTTCTCTTCTTCCTCATCACCTCTTTTGACAGCTGTTGTCTTCCTCGTAAAAAAATTTAAAAAAAAAATCAACAAAACTCTCTCTCTCTCTCTCTCTCTCTCTCTCTCTCTCTCTCGTTCCTCTCCTCTCTCTCTCATACACACACACAAAAGCTCGTGATTATCTAATTAATTGTTTGACCTCTGTTTGATACTCGTCCCATCCGCGGTGGGGTCCCTTTTTCATGTAGCGTTTCAATTCCTTCCCACCTAAACAAAGACTTTTTGGCTATGCGTATGCACAAACTACAAAACCCTTGTTTGTTTTCCTTCGATATCCTTATATATGGCCCATGATTTTCTTTCTACCTAAATACTAAAAAATTTGCTTTTGTTTAGCATTTGCATATGTTGTCATTCCATGACTTTTGTTTCTTTGATATAATTAATATCCCCAGGAAAAAGAAATCATGGTAGTTGAATGTAAATGCAAGACGCACATATAACTTTTTGAGACTGATTGTATCATTTTTTCCCCCCTTCTTTCTATTGAACTTCACGTGCTTATATCATGACATCAGTCATTTTCAGATCCAATTAGATAAGCTGATTTTCACATGGCTTGCTTCGGCATTTCCATGCAACTTTTATAGGTTTCTTATAAGATAAAACGAGCTAATTATAAGTAATGTATGATTAAGCTATTCGAACCTTTGACTACATGAGAAAAGAAAACGATGTTAAGCTAGAGCTAGACGTTAAAAAATACCCCTAGCTATAATATATATTAGATCATACACAGAAGTACTTAATCAGTATATATATAGTCAAACACTCACACACGAAAGATTAGATCAATTCATCATCATTAATGTTAGTAATTAAGTACCTAAAGCACCGGTCAAGTATAGCAACAGAAATTTGTTATGCATGTATCAATACAACTTAGATGCATATGTACAATTGTATAAGAGGGTGTGTACCGTGTACGTATCAATGACAAAGTCGAATATGAAGCTATGTAACAATTGGCCGTCTGAAATAAAATAAAAAAAAATTTCTTACTATTACATCTTTCTAAAGTTATTGTTATATATACTTACGTTATAAAATAAATGTACGGTTATGCCTTCTCCTTTACATGCAACACGTGTTTTAAGGTTCTTTTGCCTTCTCATACTAAACCGTGAAACGTCGGTAATTCATATCCATTGACATGTTTTTAACGTGGAAGTATCTATCTCATATAAAATGTGGAAGTATTATATATGGTGGTCTTGTCACATAAAATGATTTTGAAGGAGCATTATTATATACTCTGGAGATATTCAGAGAAGGGTCCGGACCATGTATATCATGCACCTACTCTTGACCAATTGTGCACAGCTCTTTTTTTGTCATACCAAATCAAATCAAGTCGATCGTCTACTTTTTTCTCTTGAAATGTAATAGTACGGCAAATAAAACAACTTTAAATTAAAAAAAAAAAAAAAAAAAAAAAAAAAACAGAATTACAGAACCTAGCAGGGGTTGAGAAAGGAGATAGGCAAATAGCATATTCATCCTCAGATTAATGACGTTTGGTTCATTGATTTAGAATCATGATTCAAAATTATTTTTTGTTTACATGTATTTTTTGTGAAAGAAAATACTATAACGAACTACGAACCATGATTCGAATCATGACACGAATCCACCAACCAAACGCTCGTCACAAAGGGAGCGTCTTGGTTTTATAAATAAATAAATATATATAAATCATGTAGGTAACCAATAAGAGGTGGACCAACAATAATTTTATACTTTTAACACTTTCTCTTATGTGTGAGCTGGACAATAATCAATCGTGTAGGTAAATGAATTGAAAAGTCACACGTGAATATTTGATAATAAGCTTGAAATATATTAAAGACGCAACCCCGTAATGACGATTTAAATTGAGATAAAAATGTAATTACAGGAGTTTAAACTCAGAACCTACCATATTAGTGTATCAATCCATCACAAAAGCTTAACTATTAGGAGCTTGACCAACAATAGTATACTTTTAACAATATTTGATAATAAGCTTCAAATATATTAAAGACGCAACACGTGATAACAATTTAAATGGAGATAAAAAAATACAATTACAGGAGTTTAAACTAAGGACTTCCCGTTTAATACCATGTTAATTTACCAATTCATCCCACAAGCTTAATTATTAGGAGGTGGGCTAACAGTAGTATACTTTTAACAATATAATCCTTTGGAAATGATGGCTTCTCTATTGATATTAAATAATATATATCTGTGAGCATGTGTATGTGTATATGGATTAAAAATCTATATTCCGGATTGGGTAAGTTTCTAAAAGTTATATAATCTCCCCAAATCAACAGGTTTTTAAAAGTTATGCGTGTGTATATGTGTATATAATCTAGTGACCATGTACAATGATTAAATTTCCCTTATATGTACAATGTCTAACTATCCCTTATATATCTCCGTAAATGGAGCTCTGATTGAAGATGTCAATCTTTGATAGTAAAAAAAGAAACCATGAACATGATATTGAGGTTTCGTCAGAGTACCGACAACTTGAAGATCGTGAGACAATTAGACAAACAACCCGGAGAACAGCATTTTGGACTTGATCACGGATAAAGTGAAAGTCAATGGCAACATATTTCATTGAAGAGTAGAAGACCGGGTAATCACACAAATAGATAACCAGCTTGCTTGAAGAAAGTAACGCCAAATACGGAGAGCAGTGAACAGTGCCAAGTGAGTTCGGCGACAAGGTTTATTTTGATCATTAAAAAGAGAACTACTTATCAAATAGGTTTCATTATTAGTAAAAAAAAAAAAAAAAAAAAAAAAAAAAAAAAAAAAAAAAAAAAAATGAAAAATGAAAAGACATAATGGAATTCAAAACAACAAAACAAACAGAACCAAGCATGAAACAAGAAAGTTTTTCAATTATCCTCTTAATTAGTTGTTATTTAGACACCATTTGAGAAACTAAATATATAATTTGAATCCGTTCATAAGACAAAATTCTCCACAAGCCACAACGCTACTCTCCTTCGATCAAAACTGACCCTTTCTTACCCACACATGGCTGAGGTTATGGGCTAAGCCCTTTTCTCCAAGCCCAATAATGTATTTGCCGTATGACTTTTATGCAAGGGATATACACAAATGTTAAGATTCATAAATAAAACAGGGATAAAATCAATTTAATATCGAAATATGTTTTTAGTATCATATATTTTTAATAATATTAAATAAGTGTTTTTAAGATTTAGAAAAAATCTTATAAATATCTTTAAGCTCTTTTTTTAAACTTAAAATGTCCAAATTACCTTCCTTAATAATCAAAGAAACTAACGATTTTAAAATTATTTTCCTAAAATAGATTAATTTCAACCATGGATGAAAGTCTACTCAATAAGAGGAGCCCCAACCCAACCTCTATCGCCGCCTCCTATACCATCTAGCCCCACGAGCTCAACGCCGTTCCTCAGTATCGATCACCGTTCCTCAGAGATCATCGTCCCCTTCTCGATCTTAGCTACACTTAATGCCTCTTCGTAGATAAACTGATGCAAGTTATTACGATTTGCCCATTTTACCCCGTCCGAAAGTATTTAGGCCCGTTCA
The DNA here is from genome assembly GCF_000414095.1 of Morus notabilis. Classification (NCBI taxonomy): domain Eukaryota; kingdom Viridiplantae; phylum Streptophyta; class Magnoliopsida; order Rosales; family Moraceae; genus Morus; species Morus notabilis. The sequence continues at coordinate 129,005 of NW_010367010.1, forward strand.
GTTCGCTAATTCGAGTTGAGATGTGATGTTGTGTGAGAGCTTTTTACTGTAACAAAAAAGTTAGATGTGACTGTTTCTGAGAGCTTTTTACTGTAGCAAAACTCGAATTTTAAACTCGAATCAACAAAAAGAACGGGACCTGAAAGTTGCTGTAATTTGAAAACCCATAGGAGAGAAGTTGGATCTTTCACTCTCACATGGTTTTTTCAGTCAATTTTTTTTTTTTTTACGAAAAAGGTCTGGAAACGATTTTCTTGTATTTTTTTTTTCAAAGAAGAAAAGGGCATATGCATATGGATAGTAATGTTCACCGTGTAATAGCAAGTTTTTGGCTGCAAAAAGACAAAAAGCTCTTTCACCATTTTCAATTCCTCTCGCACTCTCTTAAGTTTTTTCTGTAGCTTTTGGGTTCAAAAGTTTCCACTTGTTGGTGAATATCTATGGTGTGCTTCTTTGCTTTTTGACTATTTTCTTTATGTGTAATGTCGTACGGATACATGGTCATTCAATTCTTAAGATTTGGAATACCTGCAACTAGGGGCTGAGGCTGTGACAGGGTTGATTTGGTATCAATATTTGATTGTGGTATAATAATAGTTCTGATTTGTTTGTGTTTATTTTTGTTTTAAGGGTTTCTTTTGATTTCTTTTTTTTTTTTATAAACGTTTCAACGTATTTGATTTTTTTTTAATAAACGTTTCAACATATTTTTAGAATTTTTAAAATTATATTTTCTAATTAAATAAATAAAAAGGTGGTTTGAACATTTTAAATGCCAAAAAATGACTCTAGAGTACTTATAAGATGTTTTCTAAAACTTGAAAGTATCTATTTAATATTATTTAAAAGACAGAGTATCAAAAATATATTAAAATATAACAGAGGATACTAAATTGATTTTATCTCATAAAAGTATCTAACAAAAACAATATAAGGATATAAGATGTATTAAACTTTACTCATCAATTAATCAATGAGAAGCAGCCATTTTCCTAAATATATGTATATAAAAAAAACGTTCTAAGTGCCAAGGAATTATTATATTAATGACGCTCTAATGGATATCAATGAAGCACATTTTCTATTTTCTGATAAACTATTTTCGCAGCAATCTAGTGAGTTTGATGATAAGGCTATGATTGCCAATCCATACTGAAATTAACCACATATTTTCAGTCATTGTGGGGTCCTTGTCTCCGTCTACATGAACTGCTCTTCCATTCAAAATAAAAAAAAATAAAAAAAGGAAAATGAAAAGAAAAAAAGAAAAAAGGAAAGAGTAAATTAGTGTTATACCTGTTAATTTAATAATTGAGTTGAGTTCCTGACCACTTATGCATCAATAATTACCCTTTTTATTAAATTTAAAATAATGTTAGGGACACTAAAAAAAGGAAAATAAAAACAAAAAAATAAAAAAGAAAGAGTAAATTAGTGTTATATTCTACAGATAAAGACCCGTTAATTTAATAATTGAGTTGATTTCCTGACCACTTATGCATCAATAATTACCGTTTTTATTAAATTTAGAATAATGTTAGGGACATTAATTTTAATCTCAATTTTTGAGTACCAACGGATAGTGCAGAAAATTTGGGCCAGGTTAGACGGGCCGGCCCGAAACCCGTTACTGTGGGCTGGGGGGGGGGGGGGGGGCCGCCCGGCCCGAATCCGTACAAGCACGAGCCCGGCCCGACCCTAGTGTAGGGCCGGGCTGGGCCGTTATTCCAGGCCTATAGGCAGCCCGAGCCTAGCCCGGATGGCCCGAAATGGCCAAAGGCCTTTTTTTTTTTTTTTTTTTACTTATTTCTGGCCTTTTTTTTTGTATACTTGTTTTTTGCCCAAGTTGCCAAGCCCAACGGTAATATTATCATTGGGCTGACTCACTGCCGTGAGGCAGTGAGTCTGCTTTTTTTTTTTTTTTTTTTTTTTTTTTTTTTTTTTTTTTTTTT
>NW_010367011.1:0-60990 GCF_000414095.1 Morus notabilis
TTCTCAATTAATTATTTTCGAGTATTTAATTTTAGAATTCCGTAATTCTTTAGTTTCATTCTTAATCCTAACCTAACTAACTTAAAACTTCTAAAATCATATACAACAAATATTCACATTTACCACAAATATTCACATTTACATTAAAATATTCAAATAATATTAGAAACACAATTAATTTGTTCTAATCCTAACAATCATATAATATTTAAGAAAACATCGTCTAATAATCTAACCTAATTGAAAATAACCGTCGTCTAATCTATTGTGGGCATTATTTTAAATTTCAAATCTAAAAAATATTATAACTTAAATTGACCAAAAACAAAACTGAGGTGGCGGTTTGGCGACGGCGGAGGCTGCTAGTGGCAGCCTGTTTGGCGATGGCGGAGGTGGTTGGTGACGCAGCTTCTCAGTTTTTGGCGAACACCGGGTCGGCTTGGAGCGGCGGAGGCGGCTGGCGATGAAGCTTCTTGGTTGGGTGAACACCGGGGTGCTTGGAGCGTACGACGAAGAGAGATGGAGTGAGAGACCGAGCGAGAGATAGAGAGAGAGAATGGCAATGGCGGCGTCGAGAGAGACGGAGAGAGAGAGAGACTTTTGGACAGTGGGTGGCAGTGATATGGTTCACATGAAGAGAGAGAGAGATCGGCAAAGGGTTTTGAGTTATGTTTCTCTCGAAATGAAGACAAATTCGCGCTTATATTTCATTTTTTGGTTTCTGCGCCCACATTAAACGACGGTTTTATGTAAAATTGTCGTCTAATATTTTGCTAGTTGGCCAGCGTTTTAGGGCAGCACACTAAACAACGATTTTTTATAAAATTGTCGTCTAGTTAGAGACGTTAAATGTCAATTTTATTTGTAGTGATTGTATAATGAAATCGGTGTGCTTATGTCCCTTTTTTTTTTTTCATTTGCCTTTCTCTATAATGTTGTTGTTTTTGTTAGACCTCGTGGCTAGATTCTGAACCTTTTCAATTTTGTTTTTGTTTTTTTTTTTTTTATTATTATTAAGTTAAAGATCAGGATAATTTGAGTTGTTTAATAGGTAGTAATGTAGTTGGGATATGTTTAAATCTCTCTATTCTAAGTTCCTATGTCTCCATTTATAACATCAATGCCACATTGGCTATATATATTTCAATTTTTTTTTTTTTTGCTGAAAATATATAGTTCAGTTAAGCAATAAGCATGCACAAATATTAAGCTGATTTTATACACGAATCATATAAAAAGAACATAAGGAATTGTTAAATATAATCTAAACATTTTATCTGGTATACAGATAAAGAAGCCAAACTTCTATGATGAATCTTTTTTCTTTCTTTTTTTTTTTTCCATTTTGTCATTTTTTTTTCTCTCCTCACTTCAGTTCACTCCTCCCAGTCAAACTCTCATGACTTTGAAAAACATAACTCAAGTAATTAAACAACCCTCCAAATTAAGGGTGTCTTCCTATAGCTTTGCCACAGAGCAGAACATTGGAAGGAATGTCATATTCATTGGCAAGGCTGTGGACTGGGTTCCACACCTTCAGATACACTTGTTGTCCCAAGTATTGCCTTTCCCATAGAGCAGATCTCAAGTTCCACATCCCTTGGTTGTCTAGTGACACTAATATTGCTGTCCAAGATTTTGGATACACCTTCAAAAATGCAAATAAAAATTAGCACCAAAAAAAAAAAAGATAAAACATGCGCTTAAAAAGAGAAATCTTTGCTCGGGTACAGAGCAATTCTGACATTCTACGTAGTTTTTAACCATTAGATCTCATCAACCTCAAATCTCATATCATCTCATTTTGATGTAAATAAGATGTAGTCTAATCCTCATAAGCCCATAAACCACCCCATCTATTGCCGATGTCAGACTTTTTCGCATACCAACGCCTTGTACTATCAATAGTCGGAACTACAAAAAAATAAAATAAAATAAAAAATACCTGAGCAGTGTGTCTTGTAAGAGCATCCACTAGATTGTAGGTCCTTCTCTTGGCTTCTGTCCATTGTCCAGATCCATAACTGCATTTGTAGAAACAATAAGAATCAAATAAATAAACACTAACAATTCTCATACAACAAGTGAAAACACACAAGTATTGCATTTGGTGAATTTAGTACTTACCCAACAACCCAGAAATCATAACCATCAAGATGCCAAGACTGCATGGTATTCTCGGTGTTTTGGAAGACGATCTCGATGAAGTCGTGGAGCGAGGTGAGAATGACAGAAGTAGCAACAAATGCAGGACCATCAGAGGGCTGTATTTGGATGGTACTCTCACTGAAGACTCCAGGGATGTTGAAGTGATCTGCAAGCTTTAGAGGGGTGTCGGGGTTGATGTAGGACACCCGGTTAACTGCGTAACGCTGCTTTCCGTTTATCCAAGCAGGCGAGCTGGCCAATACGATTCTCTTTGTTATTGGTACCTTTCCATAATGGTATGATCCCTGAGGGTTTGGCCTGGCTGCATTTGCTGTCAAATTCCACCTGTTCAAGAACCACAATTTCAATAAGCTCATGTGTAGGTCATAATGTATAATCTCATGTTTTACTTATAGGAACCTAGAAGGACGTTTCCATCCTTTCTACTTGTTAATTTGTTCACTAACAAAAGTAGGAATGAAACTCTTGTAAGCCTAAACTTTGCGGAATAATCTTTAGAGCCCTTCCCTTTGATTCTAGAATTGGAAAACAGTATTAAGTTATTTTTATCCCTTATTAATTTCTGAAAATAACACTGGAAACTTGATCTCCTATTGCTTAATTACTAATTTTAAGTACATTTTTGTATTTGAGTTATCTTAATTCCTATACCTTAATGTAGTAAACACCAGAAACGAAATGAGCTTAATTCCAAATGCTTCATTACATTCTTACATTTCCTTTTCCCTTGCTAAGTCTTGCCCTTTCCAACTTTATTTCATTAAGAATCGCATTAAACACACCATAAAAGCTCAAACACTGCAATGCTCCTATTGATGTTTACTTATTTGTTTATTTATTTATATGTATGTGTGTGTGGACCTGAAGGTTCTGGCTTGCAACATAGACCAGTGTAATCCGTATTTAGGAGGAGCAGGCAAGGGACCAGAAGCCGGGGTGTGAGAGTTTGAGTAATGCAGAATCGCCTCGGCTGTAAGAACACTCCTGCTAAATCTTGTGGAGGCAACAATGTAGTAGTCTTTTGGAGCCTGATTTAAGGTAACCAAGACGGCTACAGATTGCCCAACATGGACATCCAGAGAGTCGTATACGTTCTGAATAGTGTGCGATCCTTCAACCTCGACTAACTTCATTGTGTGGTTCTGAATCCTAAAGTTGAATGAGGTTGAAAAGCCCACGTTTGAGACCCTAAACTTGTATGTCTTGCCTGCATCAACATAACATATAAAACCAATGGTTTTAAAACATTCTTATTTTTCTTTTGAAAAAGACAAACAGAAAAAACCAGTGTTTCTTCTCAAGGATTACCTTGATCACCAGTGAAAGTGGTTGTAACCTGGCCATTTATGAGGATTCCATCAGGAAAAGGAAGAGATTTTCCTGAGTCCAAAGACCCTTGTAATGCCTGCAAATATAGTAGTGATTATCAGACACTGACACACTTTTAGCAGTAAAAATAGAACTAAAAAAATGAGAATTTTTAGGACATGGTTTTCCATCAGTTCCATTAATTTGTCATCTCTTTCTTAATTTGATATTATTCTAATATAATCTGACGATTCAAAATTATATCTTATTTTGTACATTATTTTCCTACCCTACCACAGAATTCTCCGAGTATAGCTAGATAAGTGAAATGCTTACCTTGTGGCTGGTCTTGTACCAATCACCAATAAGCAAAGTAAAATCTCCATCTGGCCACGAATAAGGGATTGGAATTCGCGGTCTCTGATAGATGTTGAAGGCTCCAAACCCTCCAGCAGCTTTGTGGAATAGAGTTGATGGGAAATATGTGAAGGTACCAATTTGATCTTTGGCTTGGAACTTGTAGGTGTAGTTTGAGTTTGGTGGGATGGGGCAATTGGTTCCTGAAACTCCATCTTGCCACGAGTTCTTCCTCTGCTTAATCCCATTCCTATGACCATAACCAAAACAAAAGGTATCCACTTCATTCTTACGAATGCCTCAATCAAAATTCAGAACATCAACCACGTGATTCTTAACCAAGAGGTCTCTACACTTTAGAGTGTTAATCCCAAATTTCAGCCTTTGGACTATCAGCCATATCTCGTTTTAGTTCTTAACTCTTAAACGTCATAGAACGAGTGCCAAATCTATCAAGTTGTCCCAAATTAGTCTTTTACGTCCATAATCTTTATAGAAAAAGATACAACTTCCTTCTTAATAATAATGTTCCAACATTACAAAATTAATTCCTACTAAATTGCAAATGGTTGGTATATGCCTTTCTTTGTCGAGATTTCAACAATGACAGAATGACTAATTTAGGACAACTTGATAGATTAGGGACATGTTCCGAGGCATTTTAAATGTTAAGAACTAAAAATAAGATTTGGTCTATAATTCAGGAACTAAAAGTCAGATTAAGCCGAAAAATAAAAGAAGCAAAAAAGTTGAAGTTTAGAATGGAATAGACACTTCTGAAACACTTAAAAGCGAAAATTAGTTTTAGGAAGAGTTCAGTAGTTTAGTCACATTTGCCAAATCAGCTTATAAAATAAACACAACAATGAAAACAATGTTTGACATTTTCATTAAACAAGTGGAAATTACAACTACAAGCCATGAAAGAAACAGAGGAAAAGAACAAGTTCTTGCACAGATCTACAATGGGGAAAGAAATAAATCAAGAGAGAAGTGAAAGAAACTCACCAGGTTAAGAGAAAAGGTTGGTCGAGCTTGTTAATGAGGTTAAGGATGATATTGTTATTCGTCACAACTTCAAGACTCGGCCCAGGAAACTGACCATTGATAAGAATTACCTGGCAAAAAAAACGACACAAAAAATCTTCAGAAATCCTAAAAACTACTATTCTAATACTTCAGATCTAAGACCACAAAAAAAAAAAAGAAAGAAAAAAAAGAAAAAAAGAGCAAATCAATAAGTATCAAACAAACCTGTTGAGGAACACCAAGTGGAGAAATAGTCCCGTATGTGACGGTCCAAGTGTAGTACCGATATGGGTCATCTGCTTTTACGTCACAAACACTGAAAACGGCAAGAATCCCACATATCAAATGTCCCAAAACTTTGTTATCTTTCTTATCCATTGTTAAAAGTTGTAACCTGCAAAATGAGCAGAGACAAGACAACCCCAGAAAGATATTGTTATATATTCAGAACCTGAGAACAAGACATTAAAATGTAGCTCGAATCTGAGATGTGGAAAGCTACCAGAGATATCAAGGGTACTAAAGGGAAATCCTTTTTCCAGATAATAAAGTTGAGGAGCCAGAGTTTGTGAGTGCCTTAAATAAGTATTGCGCGGGAAGAGAAAAAAGAGCTTCCCTGGATAATGTTGTTCCGCGTGTTCTCTTTTATTATTATTATTTTTCTTTTCAAGAAACCGTGTCTCCGTAAGTTGTGTTAAATTGTAATCTTTTTCTTTATTTTATTTGAGTCTGGTGCAGTGCAACCGGACGGTTTAAAATTATGGTTGTGTTTATTTTATTAATTTGAGTTTAAAATTTATTTTTGTTTCAGTAAAAAATTTGTATTTTGTTATAGTAAAAAAATTTTAAAAACAGTTATATTTAATTTTTTTATTACAGTAAAAAATTTTCATATAAAATTATATTTTAACTCAAATTAAAAATTTAAATTAATAAATTAAACGAACATTACCGGGATTTTCTCACAATAATGAACCCGTCATTGTGAGAAACCCCGGGTTGAGGATTTTTTTTTCTTTCCAATCTTAGAAATTTTGCCTTTTCTTTATTTCTTTTTGGTTGGGAGTTGGGGGCCAGATTCTCTGGGCAAGTGAGGGAACTGGGTGTGGTAGAACTAGTTATTTAACCAACAATTATTGCTTATTTGCTTTTGTAATCTGAAAACGCGTTTTGATGATTGTGTATGGTTGCTTAGAAAGAAAGGAAAGGAATTTAACTCTCATCATTCAAGGATGAAAAGGGAGAAAAAAAAAAAAAAAAGTAACAATTTGGGGCATATTTTTGACCAAAACTCCCACTAGTTTCGCCTGTGATTGTTGCTCTTCTTTATCTCAAACTAGCCTTTTTTTTCGTTTGTTTCTCTTTCCATTAAAAAGTTGGGGTCTTCTTTCCTAATTAATACCGTCCATGTGCATGTTGGTTTAGAAACATAACTCATTTCCAAAAGAAATCTTACGTAATGATTTGGAAACTAAAACGAGTAAACTACTTTTTATCATTTTTATTGGTAGTAGTTTGCACATGCATAAGAAAAATTAAACACTTTGTCTTCACCACATAAATTTACCTAGGCAGACCAAATATGAAATTACATATAAATGATACATATATATATATGCAGTATATGGATATGATATATGTATATAAAGTATGTATGTCACCCTATTGTCGCCCATAATCTTTGTGATTATTATAGGACTTGTCTTGGACGCATAAGAATATTGATTACAGCTAATGATATGCTTAAGATACCATGCGCATTTCCACTACTTGCTGTTCAAACCTCAAACAAAGAATTGACTTTCTGTAGCCAAAAAGAATATACACACAAAAAAAAAAAAACACAACCAAACGAGGAGATAATAGAGCTAAAGCCGGTGGAATGTGTACGAATCAAATGCAAAAGACAAAGCAGTGAAGTACTTGATCGAAGGGCGCCATACCTACCCAAGATATCAACTTTCCATTACAGATGACATGAGAGTACGACTGCAATATATATAGCAATACCCATGTGCTTCACAGCTATCAATTCACATCCCACTAGACTTCTTTAGTTCTCCACTCTCTGGTGTGGGAGTTGTTACGGTAAAACATGTTATTTTGCTTTATTTAGTTCCATCTACGTTAGCAATTCAGATAGCGACACGACGACGCGACTTAAAATTTACACGAAATTAACGGATTTGGCTTTATTATAAATAGGTTTGGTTCATAATCGAGTTGACGCGATTAATAAATGGGTTAAGTTATGGTTGACCTACTAACACATAATGACACGTATTGATACGATTAACTATATGTGTCTTCTACAATCTAATAATATGTGATATAACATAAAAGTTTATATGACATATTAAATACAAATAATGTAAATTTAAATATTCGTAGGTAAAATTCATTTTTTTAAAAGGAAAAAATAAATTGACCAATAAACATGTTAAACATGTATTAACTGTTTTAATTAAGTCATTATTATATTAGTTACTTATTAAATATATTAATTTAAACTGGTTATATGGGTTGACACGATTAACACGATTAATAAATGGGTCGTGTTTGGGTTGACATTTTTGACATGTTTAATAAACAGGTCGTGTTGGGTTGATGTTTTCTGACACGATTAATAAACAGGTTGACACGAACACGACCCACTAACACGAATTGCCATCCTTAGTTCCATCAATGGAAATTATATTTTATTATTGGATCAATTTCTTAATAGCTATATATGCAATAAGTGCAGTTTTATGTGGTGCACTGTAAATTTTTAATAGGTACTTGCACGTATCTAAATGTTAAAAAACTAATCTAACATTTTAAAACTTTTTGTTCCCACCGATAGAGTAATAGCATGCTTCACTATAAAGATTTCCTACAAGGAAAGAAAAAAAATAATAAATAAAGGTGCTACTGTAACCTCTTATTGATAGTGTGTATTTATAATCGTTAAATTTGATCAAAGTTATATTAAATTAAAAAAGTATGTTTGTTTGTAATAATTTATTTTTAGAAAAACTTACCATAAAAATATCAAATAAATGATGAGAGAATTGTACTATAAAAATACTAAATAATACATTATTGGTAGAGTATCAGTTTAAATTGTTAGACTTTTATTAAGTTCTATTGAATTCCCGTAAACTGTATTTTTCTTTAATTTGATATGATTTGGACGTGTTTGAGAGTATAAAATTTTGTCCTACTAGAAGAGTTCTTTTCTATAACCTACTATAACGTCCTCATAAATAATATGAACAATAAGATTAAAGATAAGTTGGTCAAATGATTAACTCAACCCCTACATAGGAAATAAGGTTTTTAAGTACAAGTTGTGGCACTGGATCGAAGAGGAGCCATACAATTGGAGGAATCCCAAAGACCTTTGTGATTATAAAATGGGTGGATTGGACTGTGTTTAAGTAATACGTATCGTATACCAAATTGCACATTGGATTATACTACTATTGCGGCATAATAACGGGACTAGTGTATTCTTTATTTTGTTAGTCTCCCAACATCACAATATTAATATTTGAGAAAAGCTGCACAATTTATAGGAATACCAAAATTCCTAGCAGAGAATGCAGAAAGAAAACAATAATTTTAAAAAAAAATAAAAAAAAAAATGAGACAGAAAACAATACACCACACACGGATTGTTCAGATGGCTACAAAATAATATTTATAGATGGTCGGAGTAATACAAGTTGCTTAAGCTTCTCACACAACTTCCATGAATGATATTAATACAACAAGTGTCTCTTGTATGTGTGTGACTGCTGTAAACTTCCTACAGCTAGCATTATGCTGTAGAAATGTTCACCGCTGATAGAAATATAATGCATTTATTATTTCTTTTATTTTTTTTCAAGGGATTTAAACTTTATACTTTTAAATATAATCGGGTTTCAATTTAGATTTAAACGAACTATGCACGCAACCACTAAATCATATAATACTTTATATTTGAACCGTTCCTTCCTAAGGTAAAAATATTTATGACATATCATATATATATATATATATATATATATATATCATATGGCGAGTGTGAAGTTATGTACCTTTCTCTTCTCCAAGGGATAAAAGGGGAAAAATAAGATTATTATAAGAAGCGTTAAATTGAGAAATTAACGCGGTTGAGGCAAGAAGTGAGGTCCATTAATATATGATGGTGTTCCATCATGGCGGTGGATTTGTAAATAGGGTTTTGAGGTACTGTTGGGAACATTATGATTCTATGAAGAAGTAATAATGAGGAGAGCCATTTAGGTGCCTTCTTGGCTACCCAAATCTTAGCATCATTGATAGAAGACACATATCATAAAATCAAAAGCTTGTTCACAACACTTTCTGCTACAAAAGCAAAGAGTTTACCATGGAATTCGACACGTGGGACTTTCGTAGGATAACGAAGATTATGCAAAATACAAACTTAAATGCTCCTTTCCCAGCAAATAAATAAATAAATAAATAAATATTCCATTCTTTAAATAAATAAATAAAAAGAGCTCCATTTTCTATGAACATACAATAAAAAAAAAAACGAGTATTCTTGGTGGCCCGAGGAAAGGGAGGGGCGCCGAGCCCAGCCTGAAAGCTAGATGGGCCGAGGTTGGGACGAACTGATCCGAAGTTTTTTAAGATAATTTTTAAAGAAAAATAATTTTAAAACGATGTACTGACTAGATCGACTTAAATAGATGTTTAAGCCTAAAGTCTTGGTCCAATTCGGGCTGAGTCTTTTACGGATCGGGCCCGAGCCAAACATTATAGGCTATGGGACTACGAGTGTAATAGGAGCATCCGTCGATAAAAGAATCACTCTAAGATGATCATTTCATGACTATTGAAAACGAATCAAATCAGATGGTTTTATTTATCAATCTTTCTGACGATACCAATGTCGAAAAGATTGAGAAAAATCATTCATTCACAATCACTGATGAAGGATTTGAACCGGCCCAGACTTGCAGTCCTAATCAAAAGAGAAAAAACCTAATATTGAGGTGGACAAAATAAAATAAACTTAGACATTACCCAGAAATCTCAATATAAAAAGAAAAAGGTGAAATTATTTTACCCATTTATTGATATGCTCAAAGTTCAAGTTCTCTTTTATAAAGTGTCGGAATTCATTTTGCAGATCCCTAATCTTCACATTGATTTAAGGTGAAGAATGACATATTATTAACTATAAGAATCAGCCGACATTAGAAGAATTAGATCTTTATATTGAGATCTAATTGAAAGCGATCAATAACAACACAAACAAATCAAAATAAAGAGAAAACATAAGAATTTAGAGTGGTTCGACCTAATCTAAGCTAAGTCCACTATGATTGCTGAGCTTTTCATTGAATTTCTAGGATTGCACTCTCAAACTCTTTATTACATGCTCTCTCAACATAAAATGTAAGCAAGAAAAATTAAAGCCTTTGTCTAAAAGTGAGAGTTTGAATCCTTTTTTTGGCCCTAAGCTTTTCCCATAGATAGGAGACTTCTCATGATGATTCCACCGAACGTGGTTCCCCCACGTCCTCTCTAGTTTGGTAAGTTGTGAAGCTGCGAGCTCGCTTGGCCTTGAACTTGCTGATTTCGTAATTTATCTTCATTCTCAAATACATGTGTTGACACGTGTATGCTGATGGATGAAGTATGAAATGTTGGCTTTAAAGTTTCATTAAATTAATTAACGATGATTTTAATGAGAACAAATAAATTAATTGATTATTACTAATATTTGTCTTGAGTTTGTTTTATGCTTAAAGTGTCCAGGATTATAAATAACTCAAGAAAGATTGGAAAATTTCAAATAGTGCTCTCAAATTCAAAGCTCGGAACTAAGAAAAAATAAGCTTGAAGATGGATTTTAGAACTTGACGAAATAATTTACAAGACTTGCTCACATAGTTTTTTTTATTTCTACTATTTTAGTATTGTATTTGATGTTTGAGCATTTAGCAAAAATTGTCTCATTACTTTGGCTCAAAGTTTTTCACTAAAACTTGTTTCTGAAAATCCTTTCGAGCGACAATTTTAAATCCAAATGAATTTTAAAAATTATGAAAAATTATACGATGTTTTATAAGGTTAATAGGAGGCTTGTATCTGAAAATTGCTTTAAAATAAAAATTTTTAAGCCCTCCTGAAAGCCACATTTAGTAGCTGTACAGTAACCGTTTGGTTAATCGGACGGGTTTAACCAAACGTGCCCAACGACTAGTTGAAACCAACTGTTAGACACGATGCCAAACAACTCTATTTCGAAGTTTTTGATACTTAAGGGGTCTTTTCTTGTCCAAAATCGTTGTTGAACATTTCTAAGAGCACCAAAATAGTATCTAAATATTGTTGAACTCAAATTCCATTAATTTTCTTCATATTATGCTTTTAAAACACATTTTGAGCCAAACATGAGATTATTCTTCCTTTGGTGTGAAAAACATCTCCTAGTACCTTACTTGTAATAAAAAAAAAAAAAGTTGAGGGATATTCTCTTGAGTGATCAAACTTTAGAATTCCATTATTCTACCAAAGTTTTAGGTTGCCAATCCCTTTATAAATTTAGTGAGATATGATAGGCCAACATCATTAGTTAAAGCTTGGCAATGATAATGGGTGTGGTGAACCTTGAGAAATAAATTCACCGGTTTGTACTTGGTGTGGTCGGGCCGAAAGTCAATCGAGATAGTGGAAGAGGCCAGATTGAGATTTGCTCCATAACAGTGGATGTAGGCTTTTAGACGAACCACTATAAATAATGTTTGCACTCTCTAACCTTATCTCCGTTACATATTATTTGTTTGATATATTGTGTAGCTTGTGATTTTACCTTATAGTGTGCTTTTATATTTTGTCATTGTTCTTGATTTTGTTAGTATCATTTTCTTACTTGATCACTTATTCATATGTGCTTTGTTCATCTAGTTTCATTTGTTTGTGTTTAGAGTAAACTTTCCAACAATTATTGTTTGATTCTCGAAAAGTTTTAAAAACCCAATTCACCTCATCTTAGGTAGCAATTCTTGGGAGAACATGAAATCTGACCTCAACACATAGGATGAGTAAAAATATCCAGAGATTGTGATATTTGCACATAAATTTGTAAAATAAACCGTATTGCCAATTATGTCTTTTGTTAACCACCTTTAAAATCAATTATACAAATTCATAATCACCCATATAAAAAAGGGTATTTGGAATCTCAATAATCATAAAATGAACCAATCGACAACATTATTAAATTTAAGTTATATACTAACCAAGAAGTTTCAAAATTATTTCTAAAAACAATATAATAATAATTTGAGAAAGTTTATTAATACCCAAAGTTTTTATCAAGCACCTCAACATATTTAAAACTTAAAATTACTTTCTTTTTAAATTTGCAATCCCCTATTGTTCCATAAATACCCTTATGTATACCCCATATTTTACCACTTTTAAAAAACGGTTTCTTAAAAAGATTTACTTTCCTATTTTTGTGCTAAATCTTTCAATTTGAACTTGTTTAAAAAAAAATCTCCATTTGAATATTTTATTCATAAATAGTAGAAAATATGCGAATATGAAAAGCTTAAGAAAGTATATAGGCCAATTTTTAGTTATAGAAATTAATAGGTCATAACTTGTCAAGTTATGGTTCATAGTCAGACAAGTTATGAACAAAAACCGTGATTTATAGATAATAACTTGTCAAGTTATGGTTCATAACCAGACAAGTTATGGACAAAAATAATAATTTGGCCTATTTATTAACTTATGTAAACAATTGGCCTATTAATTTTAATTCATCTCAAATTTTTACCTATTTCCCTCTTTCTCCCTATTTTATTTCTCGTTTAAATGACTTGGTTCTTAAACCATATGTTAAAGAAGCATTTGCGCTCAGCACAAGTAGATTTTGAGATATCATGGTCTACGATTCATAATTTATTAGAGCTACAACAACAGATAAATAAAAGCATCCTTTGAGAAAAGCTTGACAACTGTTCAACATAATTTCCAACCTATACTTTTTTAAGAACTGAGAGAATTTGTTCCTAAAAATGCTCTTGATAAGGTGGAGTCCAAGCGAGGAAATGATATTTGGTTTGATGTTCAAATTTGTGGTTGTGTTATTCGATTTAATTTGTTAGATTTATTATTGAACAATGATTTAAATTTTTTAAATGCAGCAATTTAAATTCTCTTTGTCGTTTAATTTCTTTAAAAATTATTCTATTAGGAGCTTTTTTTGATTTTTTTAATTAAGAAAATGATAAACTCTACGCACATCCTTCTTTCTTTAATACTTTTTATGATGAGAATGATGGAGAAAACAGAATAGCTTAGTCAAGTGAACGTAATCAAGTTTTTTTTTTTTTTTTTTTTGAAAGAGCAATCAAATAATTTGATATTTAAATAAAAATAGCAAAAAAGTAAAGGAAAGAAAAAAAAATAATCGTTCAAGTTCGAAAAAGATATTTGATCTTTTTCAAGTTTAAATAAAAATAGAAAAAAAAATTCAAGTTCAAAAAAGATATCTTGTCACGTTCAAGTTTATCTCACTTAAAAATAGAGAGAAAATAAACCCTTTTAAGAAACTGTTTTTTAAAAGTAGAAAAGTAAGAGTCTACATAAGAATATTTATAGAATTATAAGAGATTTTAATTGTAAAAAGGGAATTAATTTTTAAAAATTAGGTGCCTTAATAAAGGATGCCAATGGACTTTTCCTGATGATTTGCATGGATACTGATGCCATGGACTTATAATCAAGCAAAGTTTCTTTGGGCTGGACTTGTTATTATTTGGTATCCACATCCTACTTGGGCCTAACACTGTAAGAAGCCTCCTTGGCATTATATATTCGGTCACTAGACAAGTCACAAGTCTAAACTAGCCAGCTTTGAGTGCCACGAAGGCTGCATGGTTTCCACGTCTCCCTATTTCTTTAACACGTGTAAGCCCCATCCACAGCATTACATCAATACCTCAGGCTCACCGAGAACAACTTAAATTCAACAATATTTTTAAATCTAGAAATAAGGAAAAAAAAAAAAAAAAAAAAAAAAACCACACAAAATCAAAATCTCCATCTTAAGCTTCATTTCAATAATCCTCAAAAAAACATGTCTAGTACATCTCAATCTCCACTACCCACATTAGGTAATTATTTTACATAAATGTTACCAATTCAATAAACACACAAATTTTACTTATAATAAGCTTAATTATTTCTAACTAGCTACAGTGCTTGATTTGGTGCAGATATCATGAGAGATATTTTCCTGTGGAGGAAGAAGAAACAAAGCCTACTTGTTCTTGTCGTATCAACAGCAACATGTGTGCTGCTAGAAGTCTACCAATTCAACTTCCTCACTGTCGTTTCTTGGCTGGCTATGTTCATTGTCGTTTCACTCTTCCTCTGGGGAAACCTAGTTAGGCTTCTTGGCAAGTGAGTACTTAATTTTGTTCATTGGAAAACAAGATTTGGGTGTGAGAAATTAAAGAAAATTTTTTTTCTTGGTTTTAAATGCTTTTAGAGAGCCACCAAACTTGTTGGGACTAGAGATTACAGAAGAGTCGACTATAAAACTGGCTATGGCGTTGCGTACATGGACAGAAGAAGGAATAAGGTGGATGTTCCGAGTGGGAGCCCAAAGAGATTTGTTTTCCTTTGCTTTAACTGTTGGTGGATTATGGTTATTTTCCCAAGTGGCAAATTACTTTGACCTCTTGACTCTTCTTTATACAGGTAAAAATAAACATAACTAAGATACAAGTTTTTTTTTCGGCTAGTTTGAATTATAATTCAAGTTTATAAATATGTTTTTCTTAGGAATTATTATGGGCATGACAATTCCTCCCGTATACGTGAAATATGAAGATAAGATAAAGAGGTGTAATGAGAGGGTAAAGAAACAGTTGAAAAGGTACTATGACAGTTTTGACGAGAAGGTGATGAAGAAAGTGAAGACCAAGGTGGGGACCACTACCACTACCACTACCACCATAGAAGAAAAGGAGAGAAAGTTTAAATAGTTGCTTTGCTTATTTTGGGTAGAAGTCTAATTTGTGTACAAATATAATATATGTGCTCTTGATTAATATTTCATTATCAGGAGTTTTAATTAAGTACATTTCTATAATATAAAATCCGTCTTACATGTGTTTTAGACGAGTAATTTGCTGTCGTATGTAGGTTAATTAGTAAGACAAGTGAAGGGCAAATTTCTTGAAAGCTAAGCATAAATACAATATTTAGTTTAAATAAAAGTTTAAAAGCAAATTTGCCTAAAGGCGGACTCGTGGCGCAATGGTAGCGCGTCTGACTCCAGATCAGAAGGTTGCGTGTTCGATTCACGTCGGGTTCAATTCCCTTATTTTTGCATGCCGCAGTTTTTATCTTCAATTTTTAAGAATCAGTATTATTAGCAGTTGTGCCACTGAATTTAATAGTTCAACAATAAACAATTTCATCCTTCCTTCTTATAAACATTTCTTATTGGCAACCTAATCCGCGAATTTTCAAAGAGTGGTAATTAATTCCAAATATTAAGAAGAATAAAATTTGTACGTAATTTTGAATGTTGCTTACTAATTTATGGATTGGATTATTTAAAAAGAATTAGAGTATCAATAATAAAGTCTTTTTTTCATTTTTATATGTGAAGTTTGATGAAATCTTTATTATCTTATAAAATTTAAATTGTCAATAATAATAGAGTTTAATGTTATTATCTTATAAAATTTAAGGATGAAATTTGTAAATTATTTTTATAAGTGAAATTAATTAGATTGTCGATTCGTCGTAATAAACTTATATGTAAAATCTCGTGAACTTTTTATTTTACACATTGTTGCTTATTCTTCTCGTGGAGGGTCAAAGTGATAAGATCTTTTGATTGATTTGATTTTGTGCCACTTCTAGCTAAACTATTGTTGGCTGATGATACTATTTTACTCGGTCTAATAATCATGGAACATTCCAAAATTTCAACACGGAAAGAAATCAGAATTTCATCGCCTAGACCGAGTTAAAGTCTTATTGTCTGTTTAATTCGTCAATTTAAATTTTGTGTCTATTTAATTCGTCAATTTAAATTTTTAATTTGAATTAATATGTGATTTTATGTGAGAATTTTTTACTGTAATAAAAAGTTAAATATCTATTCTTTCACTAATTTCATCTTGAGTCCAGATTTATTCTCTCTATTTTTTTTTATCTCGATAGCTTTTTTTTTTATCTCAATGGCTATCACTTTACTAATTATTTATCAGGTTTATTATATAAATAAGAATAAAATATTAAAAATATTTAAATAAATTACAATGTATCAAAATTTAATTGGAAGCAAGTCACCGAGAAGAGAACGTTTGGTTTATATATTCAGAATCATGATTCTGAAGTATTCTCATTTTATGTGTATTTTTTATGAGAGAAAATACTATAAAAAATCATGAATTATTATTCATAATCATATACGAATATAAGAAACAAACGTTCCAGAATCAACACTTTCATTAATTACTACGACAGTTCAAAGCAACTTCCACGAAACCAAACCTGCCCTTCTCAGTTCTCAATGCGCCCTCTATAAACATTTTGGACATTATTTGATGCTTAAATGCATACATTCATGAATAAGAAAATCTCTCCCACCCAAAAAAAAAACGGCTTCATAAACAAGTTTGATGGCGGAACTGGTTATCCTCGAGTTTGCGCTGCAAGTCGCATACAATAAGCTCTTGCAAGCCGTGGACCATGCGGAACATGGCCTATGTATGTCCGACTCTGCTCTCTACAACCTCAAGTGCACGGTCAATCGCTTAAAACCGAAGATCGACGAGATCATTTCGTTGAATCAGAGGCTTGAGAATTCTTCCGACGAAGAGATCCGAGAACTGGTTTTGAAAGCTGAGCGGATCGTGAGAGAATGCTCGGAGATTGCTTGGTGGAACTTGTGGAAGAAGTACATGTACTCGAAGAAGATCAAGCGATTGGATTTGATGCTTCGTCAGCTGATTGAAATTGATCTTCAGTTGGATCAGAGGATCGCGGTGTTGCAGATTTCAAAGCAAGTGGAGGAGCTGAGGAGATCAGTCTCAATGACGATGGGAGAGAGGAAGAGTGAGAAGAGGACTTTCGGAGGTAGCCGAACTAGGGTTTTGCGGGTGGTTTCGAGAGTGAAGAGATCTGTTATTTCCACGCAAAGTTGGATCTTTGTTTGTTTAATTTCGTTTTTCAGAATAAACAAGTGGGGCTATCAGAAGCTAACAAGCAGGTTCGCTTCGGTTCCAACTAATTAAGGGGGATAGAAAATAGATTAAAAGCAATAAACCATGTGATTCTCTTTGCAATTAATCCAATAAAAAAGGTCAGGTGG
The DNA here is from genome assembly GCF_000414095.1 of Morus notabilis. Lineage (NCBI taxonomy): Eukaryota > Viridiplantae > Streptophyta > Magnoliopsida > Rosales > Moraceae > Morus > Morus notabilis. Next base: position 17,240 of record NW_010367011.1, read on the forward strand.
TAATACTTCATGTTATTGTTTGTCTTTTTTCTTGTATTTCAGTTTTTTGAATTGTTGTATACGTTACAGGACACAATCCCTATGTTTTCGTGGAATGTGGTTCGTCCATGATGTACTGGCCATGTCAATTGTTAACAAGATGACATGAAAATCCGTTATCTAATATGTACTTGAAAAATTATTTGAAATAAATGGAATGCAACCAGTTGAAACAACGCTTTTATCAGCGCTGAATGGTCAAAGAATGGAAGAATTATGTATACAGATATATATATATATATATAATTATAATACAGAATGTTAGTATTGTTCAAGTCTGAATAATACCTTTTCCTCTCTTTTTACATGATCAACCGTGAAAGACTCAAATTTTGATGTTGATGCTGAAATACTCAAATAACCAAACATTTCTGAAATGGTTGATTGTCCTCTGAGAAAGTTAAATCGCCAATAGTCCCTGCAAGAACAGCTGCCATTCTCAAAACAATGAAACCGATTCGAATCCCTCACAATTATCTTTCTATCGACAATTTTAGAGATAAACTTGATGGCGGTATGGCAGTCCACGCAGGTTCTTAGATTCTTGAAAACCTTAATTGGTGTTCCTGGTGGAGTAGATATAATTCCAAATGCAACTGCAAGCTTCTCACTGTGATAAGCTAGGTTTTGTTCTTTCTGCTCTTCTTCGACGTCATGTAACACGAAGTTCGTGTTTGGGATGTACCCTTCTTCCCTCATCCTCTTTGAAAGCTTTTGCAAAAACATATCGATTTCATTGAATCTTGGATGAGACATGTCCCCTATTGTAAATGCATGTTTTTCTCTCTTGATCTCAATCCAACTCAAACCGGGTTTCTTTGCCACCTTTCTCTTGTCCATGGTCTTTCTGACCTTGGCCACTTCACCCCACATGCCAGCAGCAGCATAAATGTTACCTAGAGTAACATATGTTGCAGGATTTTCGGGCTCTATCTCAAACAGTGCCTCAGCAGCTCGTTTCGCGAGCTCGAGGTTTCCATAAATTCTACAACCACCAAGAAGGGAAGCCCACAAGAATTTATCCGGTCTTATGGGCATTCCGTTGATGATTTCTTCAGCTTCTTTGAACCGGCCAGCTCGGGCCAATATATCAACTATACAGGCATAATGGTCTGCAGTATATCCTAGCCCATGTTTTGTCTTTATTGAGTGAAAATATTCAAGTCCCTTGTCAACTAATCCCGCATGAGTACAAGCAGAAAGAACACCTACAAAAGTAACATGATCAGGCTTTATGCCTGATTTGTGTAGCGATTCGAACATCTGAAGCGCCTCATTCGGTTGACCGTGTTGAGCATATCCGACAATTAGAGAAGTCCACGATACTAAATCAGGCTTAGGCATCCCTTTAAACACTCTTTTTGCGTTCTCAATGTTCCCACATTTAGCATACATGTGCACAAGGGCACTTGCTGCAAACGAAAGTGGATCAAACCCTATCCTAGTCATGTATCCGTGGACTTGCTTACCTAGATCCCCAGCCGCATGATCAGCGCATGCATTTAAAACCCCAGAAAACGTAAACCCATTAGGCCTAGTTCCCGAACTCATCAACTCCATGAACAAAGAAAATCCATCTTTACTCCTCCCACTTCTAAAGCATCTGTCAATCATGGCAGTCCACGTAACAACATCTCGCTCCACCATCTTATCAAAAACACGCCTAGCTTCATCTATATTCCCACATTTCCCATACATATCCAACAAGGCACTCAAAACCACCTCATCCGAGTCCAACCCTGTTCTCATTACGTAACCATGAATCTCTTTCCCCACACGCAAACTCGGTATAGCTGCTGCAGCAGCAAGAACACTAGACACGGTAAACTTATCACACCTCGACTTCTCACATCTTTGCATCATCCTATACAACTCTAAACCCTCTTTGGCCCAGTCTTGGCGAACATACCCCGATATCATCGCCGACCAAGAATAATGATCTCTATCGGGCATTTCATCGAACAATCTCCGGGCTTCATCAAGCTTCCCGACTTTAGCATACCCGGAAATCATGGTATTCCAAGAACACAAATCCTTGTCAGGCATTTCATCAAACACCTTCCGGGCATCCCCAAGACACCCACATTTGGCATACAAATCGATAAAACGATTAGATATAAACAACCCGGGAACTAACCCGGAGGCTTTGGTGTGAGCATGGACCAGTTTTCCTTCTTCAAGAGCTCGTTCATGAAGGCAATGGCATAAAATAGTAGAGTATATTAAAGCAGAAGGTCGTTCTATACGGTTGAGCAATTGAACGGCCTCTTTTAAACGCTTTTGGTCGCAGAGAATGTCCACGGCTTCTTTGTATCTCTTGTCAATGCACAATCGGCTTATGAGGCCATCTTTGGAATTAGATTTGAAGAAACTCTTCTCAATAAGAGGTTTGCTTAATTGGGTCTCTGAAAAAAACGAGAGATTCCTCTTTGGAAATACCAAAGCTGCTAAATTATAAGAAGAAATTGCCTTGAGATTCAGGAATTTCATACTTGTAAACAATGGCAGTTGGTAGATCCTGGAAGCGTGGGAACATAACGGCCTACGTCTATTATTTGCCTTTTTTTTTTTAATGAATCATTTGCTCTTTTTTTTTTTTTTTTCCACTAGTGACATAAATGTAATATTTTTGAATTTTATGTAATTTACACAACAACAAAAAAAGCTTTCAAACTCTATGTTAAACTATGCTTTTAATTTGACAACATTGTCAATTTATCCATTTTATCCATTATATTGTTGTAATTTTATATTTTGATAAAAAAAAGTTATTCATATTATTCTGAATGTATTTTTTTAAGTAGGTAGTTATGACTTTATATTAATAATTTAATGGATGGTTAAGAAAGGTTAGAAAATGTCATTACAGGTTATTGAATAGACTTATCACTTATGTGCAAATATCAGCACTTGCTGACATTTTTTTTTTGTCATCCTTGCATTATTGGACATTTATGTAATCAATCTATAAAATGTAACAAAGAACATATATTATCTCATTTTATCCATTTTAAAGTCTATTTTGCCAATTTAAATAGTAAAAAGTAAAGTGAAATAATCACTTTTTAGACGTTAAATTTAAAATTAACTTATAAATTCTCTCTCTTTCTTTTTAACAAATATTAGCCTTATTTTTTTGTACTCATTCTGTTATTTTCTATATTTAGACACGTGAATTCTATTCTATTTATTTTTATTTAAATAATAATATATCGTAAAATAGTAAGTGTAATGTGACGATAACATTTTTTTCCGTGTTTTTCTTTTGTTTTTGTTTTTGTTTTTTGTTTTTTTTGTTTTTTTTGTTTTTTTCTTGAGCTTTCTTGACTAACACAGTGGACTGTGTACGTAACAGACAAGTCAACTCTGCAAGTTCGAAGAACTTGCTGGGAAAGTGGTGTGGAAATGTAATTTGCCAATAGCAGCCAATATAAATCTCCCCTCCACATTGAAATCCTGTGAGCTTTCCCCAACAACCGTATCATTGAGAGTTCCACACGACGACGGTGAATTCTACAAACTAAACAACTGACTTGTAATAGTCAGTTCATAACGATCGTTGCGACCATTTATTCCACAGTTAAGTTTTCTTTTATCATTATTATTTTAATTTTTGCTCTGAAATTCCACTGCCCAGTTCTTGCTTCAATTCTAAGCTATAGTACCATCTCTTTCCAAGCTTAACTTCTAGGATGAGTGTTCATAATTTTTTTTTTTTAAAAAAAAAAACTTAATTCAATAAGGGTAAGGTATAGTTTACTCAGTATTTTTGTTTTCGGGAGACATATTTGATCTGGGTTTTGCCTTTTTTTTTTTTTTTTTTTTTTTTTTTTTTTTTTTTTTTGTATATGTGTTTTCTAGTTTTTGGTTTTTCCTGATTAGTATTTTCTGGGTTAGAACCATGATACCGTCGCTGGTTGAAGGAGCAGTTCTTGGGGCAGCATTCGAAACGTTGTTCGGTGAGGTCAAGATTATAATACAGAAGGCTGTCAAGTTCAAAGACAAACTGAATAGAATCAAGAGAAAGCTAGAAGGTTTGGAGAATCCTATAAAGCAGATTCAAGCACAGGAAATGGTATTGGATTTGTCACAATTTAGGACAAAAGATTTCGTCGAAGAGTTGGAGGAGGGCAAGAAGCTCGTTAGCAAGTGCTTGAGTGTTAGCAAGTGGTGGAACGTTCACAAATGGCCTGGCTACACAACCAAGCTTCTTGAATTGGACGAATCTCTCAAAGACTTATTGGAGATACTACAAGCTCAATTGGGTACTGTTCAGATGGAGACTCTGAAATTGGTGAGGCATATGCACGCCGATAGTATGAGATCTCAAGAGCCGAAATTGCAAGAGAGTTGGAATGCGAAAGGTTTCTGTGAGGTTCCCGAACCGCCGGAGTTTACCGTCGGATTGGACGCGCCTTTAGAGGAGTTGAAGATGGAGCTTCTTAGGGAGGATAGCTCAGTGCTTGTTGTGACTGCTCCCCCTGGATGTGGGAAGACCACATTAGTCAAGAAGCTCTGCTGGGATGATGAAATCAAAGGTACCAATTTCAGTGCATAACTTGAAGATGTCAACATGAGTACTGCTAGGGATTTAAATTTTTTTTATACCAACTTATGGAATGGTGTGTTGTTATCTTTTCAACAGTAGATGCCATTTTCTAATATTAATTTGTGCGATCATTTTTTGAGCACTTACTAATAAAAGAATGACAACTATATCAGTTGGAATTAAAAACTTAGGATCTTTTCCATTATTCTATCAAGTAGGAATGTCTTGTTCTGCTCTTTTGTTTGTCGTTGCATATGTTTGTTATTTTGGTATGTTATTCTTTCCACCATTGTAGAGGGGTTTGATGATCTTTCACTGATAGCTAATTCCTTGTGTTGTTATATGGGCAGAGAAATTCAACAACATCATGTTTGTAAAAGTTTCAAAAATGGCCGACCTGAAACTCATCGTACAACTTCTTTATGAACACAATGGTCGAGAGGGGCCTCCTCTTCGAGACGAAGAAGATGCAGCGATCCAGTTGGAAAGATTGCTGAAGGAAATAGGACACATCTCTATGTTGTTAGTTCTAGATGATGTTTGGTCTGGATCAGAGTCCCTCATTAATAAGTTCATTTTCCCGATACCAGATTACAAGATTTTGGTGACATCGCGATCTGAATTTCCAGGATTTAGACCAACATATAAATTGAAGACACTAAGTGATGAGAATGCAACAACTCTTTTGTGCCACTATGCAATCTTGGCAGATGAGAGCTCTAACATTCAAGATGATGTTGTGAAAAAGGTGTGTTCTCATTAGTCCCCAAAATCTCTATAAGACCATCTCCAATGTAGGTGCTAAAGAAATTCTTGTAAAAGTAAACTCTTAATATTAGAATAATTTTAAAGAACAATGTTGTAATGCTTAAATGAAAAGGTTAATATATCAACCAATAGTAATTAAATGTCAAATTTGGTATTTGCTATACTTTATGATAAATTTGCCACAAAGTATAGCGTTCTCCGAATTTAGCATAGAAAATAGCATAGCATTAGAGATCACTCAAATGTCAAACTTTGGCATTGGCATCAGTGACGAAGCTAGCAATTTTCATCGGGGGCTAATAACTATGTAAAAATTTTTAAATAGTTGGGCTAATTTGATTTTGGAGAGTATTGAGTTTTAGGATTTTTTTTTTTTTTTTTTTAAAGAATGTAATGAGGTCTACTTGGTCTTTTGTATAAAAATGATGTTTTTCAATGATTTTTTAGAAAATGAAATCAAGTTTTTATGGGGATTGGTATGTAATTTGATGCAGTAGATATATAGGATTTGTTGGGGAAAAAAATTGAGGGGAGGCTAAATCAAGTTTTCAAATTTTTTATGAGGATTCTAATGTAATTTGAAACAAAACATATATAGATTAAAAGAATAAAAAAAGTTGAGGGGAGGCTTATGCCCCGCAGTCTCCAAGTGCCTTCGTCCCTGATTGGCATATCAATTTGTACTGCATTGGAGATGCTCTAACATGTACGCATGCTTATTATTTTGCCTATCATGCCTTGAAAATTATGCTTCTGAGCTTGCTTATGCAACTGTTCTTTCACTTGAGATACCATCAGAGCTGATTTTGGTAATATACTTTTTGGGGTCTTGGATTGCAGGTAGTCCAGCACTGCAAGAAAGTTCCCCTTGCGCTCGAATTGGTTGGGACATTGCTGCGGGGGAGGGCTCAAGAGATCTGGGAAAGAAAAGTGGAAGAATGGTCAGAAAATTCTTCCGTTCTCAGTTTTGAGGACAAGCTGCTCGCTTGCCTAAAAAGCAGCTTGGATTTTCTGGGTGAAAAAGATGTTAAACTTAAGGAATGCTTCATGGATCTTGCTTCATTTCCTGAAGACAAAAGAATTCCAGCTACCGCCCTCATTGACATGTGGACAGAACTGCATGGACTAAAAGAATCGCACGCCGCTGCTAACCTTTTCGAACTCCACCACTGGAATATGGCGAATGTTGTGATCACAAGGTATGATGGTTTAGCTCCTATTAGTAGTTTTATGACAGGATTTTTCTTTTATGCTAATTGTAACTCATATACTAGCTCCAATTGGATATAGAGGTTTCAGTGACTGCATATGTCCTACATTTAAATTAATCATCTTTATATGTTATAAGCTCTATTTTAATAGCTGCTCATAATGCCAAAATAATCGTTGTCCGCTCTAGCAATGAGAATCTTGGTAGTTGGTTTGGGTGGTTATTTGTCACAAAAAGAGGAATTTATCAAAATGGCATATTTTATTACTAAGCATCGTTTTTTTTATTATTTATTGTGAAGAAAACATTTTGAGTTTTGGAAATGTTTCTATGAGATCCTTAATCCATTTAGCAGTAATTGAAATTTGTAATTTCATTATTTCATATTTAAAGACTTGTATTCTAAGCAGTTGGTTTCTGCTCTTAAACAGAAGAGACGCATATGAAAAAGACGGCTATTACAGTGAACACTTTGTTACTCAGCATGATATGCTTAGAGAACTTGCTATTCATCAGAGCAGGCAGGAACCAGAAGAACAGAGAAAAAGGTTAATTCTGGAATTAAATGGAAACAAGCTTCCCAATTGGTGGAATGAACCAAATGAGCCAACTTTCAATGCCCACTTAGTGGCTATCACTACTGGTTGGTCTCTCCCTCTCTCTCTCTCTCTCTCTATCTATATATGTGTGTGTGTGTGTGTGTGTTATAAACACACACATATAGTGAGTCAGTCAAGTACCTGTTATACTTGAACATTCTTCACCTTCATTTTTGCAGATAGAAACTTCTCATCAAAATGGTGCAACATGAAACTGCCTGAAGCCGAGGTTCTAATTCTGAATTTTCAGGCGGAGAATTATGCCTTGCCTGATTTCTTGAAGAGCATGAGCAAACTTAAGGTTCTGATAATCACAAACCATGGTTTCTTCCCCGCTAAATTAAGCAATTTCGAGCTGCTTAGTTCCTTAACCAATCTGAAGAGGGTCAGATTCGAGTGCGTTGTAATTCCTTCCCTAACCGAAACTTCCATAAAATTGGAGAATCTGCAGAAGCTATCTTTGTTCATGTGTAAAGTTGCTCATGCTTTTGGTTCTATCAAGATATCAGAAGTGTTTCGAAGTCTAGAGGAGATTAACATTGACTATTGCACTGATTTTGCGTATTTCCCAGCTGGGTTCTGTGACATAGTCAATGAGAAGCTCAAGAAGCTCAGCATCACACATTGTCATAAGTTGTCTAAACTACCTGACGAAATCGGAAACCTGATCAATCTAGAACTATTGAGGCTAAGGTCCAGCATTCGTTTGGAAAATTTACCTGACTCCCTATGCAAGCTCTATAGGCTGACCTTTATTGACATATCCAACTGCTTAAGCATTCAATACTTGCCTGAACACATCGGTGAGATGCGTGGTTTAACAAAGCTCAACATGACAGACTGCTCGAGGTTTCGGGAGCTACCTCCAACTGTTCTGGACTTGGAAGAATTAAAAGAGGTGGTGTGTGATGAGGATATTAAAGAACTGTGGGAAATACATCCTTTCGAGGATGATAAGAAGATAAATCTAAGGTTGGCGAAGGAAGATTATCACTTGAGATGGCTTTAGAGCTTCAATCTTGCGCCCTTGAAATATTTTGCTGGTTGAATGATTTGTGATGTACTTTGGTCTTTGTAGTTGCAAGTCTAGTTGATTGTTTCTCCCTGTTGCTTTAGTTAGAAATCATTAATCTTGTGAAATTCCAAATTTCATTTTATGGTCATGGAAAAGCAATTTGAAAAGGGTATTAAAGTATTGCAATATAGGACTTTCATAAACGCTGTAGTTAAAGATGAGAACCAACAACGAAGCCAACTTACGTAAAAGGAGAAGTACATCAGAAAATTAATACAAGAAAGGAAGAAACAGGACTACCAAATTTTGTATGAAAACTGGGAAACAACTGTTGTCTGTTTGTTACAAGGTATACAAACACATTTTGTTGACCACCAGAACAAAAACAACAACAAAGACAGTAAAAAGTGCGAAAGCAATAAATAAAAAATGGTTCAACATAAAACTATGATATGTTAAAGAAAGGAGCCAAAGTTTTTCACTCTTTCCATTGTTACATAATGTGAAGCATGTTGCAGTTACTCAGATTTATATTAGGATTAGGATATTGGTAATTTAAGGTAGATTTTTATCCTTTTGCTCGTAGGGCTATATAAACCCTCTTTATTCGTTTGTTCAATTAATAATTACAATTGCATCATCCTCTCTTTTATTGTTTCTATTTTGGATTAGGTAATTCTCACAAAGCATACTACAATTTCATCCTTAGACAGTGTCACTTATTTAATAATTAAGCTCAACTAGCTTTTTCTTACTATTAGATGATGATATGAACATATTATTCTCTAAAAGATTACTTTCTTCTCTTTAGATAGTATTAATTAGGTGTGAAGCTGGAACAATTGAACATCGATAAATGAATGATTGATAAATTAATAACCTGCTTAAATAATAAAAACTTTTTATCCCGATTTAGGCCAGTGTACTAAATTAATAATTTCGCTAAATACATAAGATAATAATTTTTTTTTTCAAATCCTTTAGGGCCCAATGAAAATATAAATTAATAATTGAAAAAAAAAACCATATATAATTCATAATATTAAAGAGTTTTTTTCTTCACAACTTTTATTTTCTCAATTCAACTTCTTTTTTTTTTATACAAAATATGCATCTAAAGTCATTTGTTTCTTCTTTGTACCTAAATTGAACTTAACCTCGTCTTTAATTTTTTACAAACTATGCACTACATCTGATTTATTTTTTTCATGTTGTAGCATGTAATTATTTAAGGTTACTATTGTTTGAAACGCCTATTTTAGAAAAACATTTGGTAAAATACGACTGTCATCTAGATCATGATCAGCATGCGTATTAAATTTGAAAAATACATTTATCATATGCCCAAGTACTTGTTAACCTTCATGCTAAATGTACGTGCAATATGTATCAATTTTGGGCTTATATGCATGTACATAACAACAATTAATTTTTTTATAATATATATGATAACTTTTGTAATCCTCTATGTACACATATTAATTTTTGACTATATACCATTATCTTTAGTATTTATAGCTCATGCACGAATATTAGTAAAAGAAAAGGTACATGTATAAAAATAATTAAAACATAAAACTTTTCGTAAATTAATAAATTATTCATTTATTGATAAATAAATAATCTCTTTAAAATAATATTTTTTTTCTTAATCCTAGAGGTTTTACTATATATATATAGGGTGATTAAGAGAGGAAAAAAATCCTTTCTTTTCACGGTGGGCTGCTGCAAATTGGATTTCTTTTAAAAGTTTTAACATGCTTAAAACCAAAATTCATTTTTCAGAACGGTAAATAACATTAGTTATTTAATTCATGACTTACGTTATGATTTAAATTATATTATTATAATATTTTTTTTCATATAAATTTAATTTAATTTATTTTTTTTTTTTTGCTATAATGCATGCACAACCCAAATGAACACACCCTGTGAGATAACGTGTGTAGCTTTTTGGTAAAGGCATTGTAGTTTTTTTGTTCTATCGACTATCACGTATATTTCTAAATTTTCTGCACTAAACTTTGCCACAGTTACTATTTAAAAGGTACAACATTGGCCTGCGTTTGGTGATGGATATAGAATTTAATTCCAAAGGGATACAAATAAGAATAAAATTGTTAAATTTCTAACATTTCTAATAAAATACCTTCTAATATTGTTCCACAAGAAATTTTAAAAAAAAAGTAATCAACCTAAAATAAACTATTGTGCACATTCCAAACAAGACACAAAATTCAGAAAAAAAAAAGAAAAAAAGAAATGAATTAAAAAATTAAATTAAATTTCTTAAGATAAAAAAGTCATGAATCTCTATAGTTTTTAATTAATAAAGTTAAGCTTACATGCTTTAGTATATACTAATTATTTACGCTAACCTGTAGAAGATGAAACTAATGCTGCGTTATCTTTATTGGGTAATTAGTCAACCCAACGACTCAAAGGACCTTTCTGGGAAAATGCTGTGGAATTGCACTTTGGCAATAGCTAATTAAAGGGTAAGTGGAAAATCTAATGTCAATTTGGAAGAAATTTTTTTCCCCCCTTTCTGGAGTGGACCCGAATTAAAGAAAAGCTTTCCAAAACTAAATTGTATTAAGTATATGTATTTTCGTGTAGGACTTTGTTGTACTTTACTTAGCATTTTGGGTTTATCATAAATTTGTGTACATAAATGACATTTTCTTTTAGATTAAACGATATAGAGTTTTCCTGGTGTTCTAGAATATGTTTTTAGAACAAATATAAGAAAATTATATAAAAAAAAAAAAAAAAAACAGTAGGAGAATATAATAGAGTTTTCCTGGTGGTCTAGAACAGTGGGAACATGTTATTTAATTTTTTTTAAATGTTCTCTAATAGGCATAGACTTAAAAGTTTTAATAGAGAAATAACATAGAAAAGAAAATATGAATGAAGAAGTCAAGGATAAATTAAAAGAAAAAAGCTATTTTGACGTGTATATTCTAAAATATTATTCATCCTATTCAAAGTAATTACATAATTTTAAACTATCATTCTTTGTTTATTTTTTTAAGAAAAATTCAACCAGACACGGAATAATCTATAATTCGATTCTAACGAGTAACGCCAATATTTGCAATATGAATACAAACGACGCACCTGGCACGTGCCCGTCTTCACTAGTTTATTTATATTTATATTTTTTATTTATAAGTGCGAATTGGTTTTTTTTGTTTGCCCCAAAACGTTTCGTTCAACCTTTTTTTTCCAACGTGTTTTTCTCTCCATTTCTCTCTTTTTTTTCTTCTTTCTTTTTTTCCTTTATATTTTTTTTTAACTTTCCCACCCTTTTTACTTTCTATTACACAAATTTTCTTTTTTTTTCTCTAAATTAACCCTCATAAATGTACTTCTCTTTAATTCTTTGTTTAAATAATTTATTCTCGTATATATCTTTGTCTATTTTTTTTTTTGAAATCACGTTCTCCTAATAAAACATTTCGTAAGTAATTTTTTGTTTTAATTTCATTCTTTTTCCCTCTCATTTTTATTATGTTTCCCTTTTTTTCATTTTTATCCTTTTTATCTTATTACACTTTTTTTTTCTTTTTAATTTTTCCAAATGAGACATTAATAAATATGTTTTTCATTCTTACCTACATAATTTTACACGTGTACGCTCACAGTTTTGACTAGTTGTATAACAAAAAGAGAAATAAGGACGCCCTTAGACCAAATTCATTTCTAAAAAGTATTTTCTGCTTGAAAAAAAATGATTCTGAAAACTATTTTAAACATTTAAATGACATAAAATTCAATTTCTTCTTTTTGTTGAAATTTTATGCTTTTGAACAAAAAGTTTATGCATTTTTTAAATGGAATCTTACGTTTTCTTTTAGGTTGTAATGAATTTAATTCTTTTTGAACTTTTATATATATACTAATTAAGTCCACATGTTATGCACATGGAGAGTAATCTGTATGTTAAATTTTAATTACTGTGTTATTATAGCACATAAGATCTAAACATAAAATTTCAAAAAGGAATCAAAATGAGAAAAAAAAAATTTGGGTAACAAGCTAAAAAAAAGGGACAAAAAAGTAATAAAATGAAGAAATAAATAAGTTCAGGACAAAATGGACCAAAATGGGAAAAAATGAAGTTTCAAGGTAAAAGAAAAGGGGTAAAAAAAAAAGACCAAAATGAAGAAATAAATAAGTTTTCGGATAAAAGAAACCAAAACAAAAATAAAATAAAATTTTGAGGACAAAAATTTAAAAAAAACGGGCAGGAAAGGGCTAAAATGAATAAATAAATAAGGTTTAAGGCAAAATAGATTAAAATGAAATGAACATAAAGTTTCACTGCAGAAATAAGAGGGGGGGGGGCTCAAAAATGACTAAAACGAAGAAATAATTAAGTTTTACGGTAAAAAGAACAAAAAAAATAAAATTTATGGATAAAATAAAAAAAGATAAAAAAAAGACTAAAATGAAGAATTAGATTTATTCTCAAAAAAATGAAGAATTAGATAAGTTTTAGGGTAAAAGAAAGCAAAATGAAAAAAAAAATAAAGTTTTAGTACATAAATAAATAAAATCTAACAAAAAAGATTAAAATGAAGAAATAAATAAATTTCAAGGCAAAATGGATCAAAACGAAAGAAGAATAAAAATGACTGAAATGAAGAAATAAAAAGTTTTAGGCCAAAGGAACCAAAATGAAAGAAAAATAAAATTTTAGGATAAAAATAAAAAAGGGCCAAAAAGGATTAAAATGAAGAAGTAAATAAATTTTAAGGCACCATCGGGTAAAAATATATAAGTAGGATAATATCAACAAAAAGGAAAAAATTAATTTGAGTAAATGAAAGAAATAAGTTAAAATAAGGGCAAGGATGAAAATTATAAAATTTTAAGGGAAAAATAAAAGGAAAAAGAAAAGACTCAAAAGAGAGCAACATCAAAAGTATTAAAACAAAAAAAAAAAAACAAAAACAAAAAAAAAGAAAGGAGGAGGCAACCAAAATGAGCGTTTCTAAGTTTCAACCAAAGGTAACGCTCGTTTTGGTTGAAAACAGTGCATTTTGAAACTTATTATATATTTATGGACACACGCGTAATTGTCTTAAATCCAACACCTGCACCAGTCCGGAAAATGAAACTTTTTTCATAGGCTAGTGCGACATCGTTCATTCAGGTCTGTGACACATGGTTTGCTGAAATGTAGTATTCAAACAATTTAGTCTAACACATATAATATTGAATACTACACATATATATATATATATATATAAAAGTTACATGTACAAACGGATAATGTTACACGTACATATAAAAAATTACATTTCCCAACTGATTAGGGTGTCGAATTTAAAACTTTATCTATATATAGGGATAATTTTTCAATGGTTATATTTTTACGGTGGTTATCCATCAAATATAAAAATTTAATTACGTAGACTTATAAGAATCCTATCTTATTAATTACTATTAAATTTTTTAATTTACTATACAATCGATATCTTATGGCTAAACTTGTATAAATATTAAAATAACCATTAAAATAACACTAATAGGTGCGTTTATCAAACCGTAAATGAATGTTATGAGAAACGTAATGAGATTGGAAAGAAAAGTAAAGTAATAGGATTCAAGGTCATTTATTTTCTTTTAAGTGTATACTTAACTATTAAATGGTGTAATGAGAAACAATTTCATTTCCTTTCTTATATTTACCAAAATTAGGAATAATAATGTTATGAGTATAATCACTAAAATGTCATTTTACACAATTTGATAAGTGAAGTTAGCATTCATTCTCTTTGATAAGGAATTAATTCATTCTCTTTGATAAGAAATCAATTCATTTTCTTTGGTAAGAAATCAATACTAAAGGGGTACAAGAATTGGCATTCTTTTTTCTCATTCTATATATTATGTGGGGGTCACTAAATGTCCGTTATTAATTTTATAAATAAACACATTATTAAATGTGAAAAGGAATCATTCCTCATTTTCCATTTTCCTTTGATACAAGTAAATATGTCCAATATGTATACACGAGCACCTTATAAAAAAGCAGGGAGTTTTTATGGTGAAATCCTTTAAAAAAATTCTAAAAACATTCTGTTTCAATTGTTAAATTAACTTTTTAATAGTTAAATTTATAAAAATTCATATTAAAATTTTAACGCGCCATATAAGACTACTCTTCTATATGTAATTGTTAAAAAAATAATCAAATGTTTTAGGGTTCTCGTAGAGAAAGCATCTTAAGTATAGGATCATTTATAACGGTACAAATTCCCAAAAATAAACAATGGTGACGGATTTTTGGCTTTCTTACTCAGTCGTGTGATGGAGGCCACTTCAGAGCTATTTTCCTCTTTTCACTCCATCCATCTTCGCCGGCGATACCGACTCTGCCACTCCGGTGACTGAACCCAAAATGGTATTCTGTCGTTTTTTTTTTTTTAAGAGAAAAACTAATTTATTATTAATTTCAGTTCCTTGGAATTTTGGAAGAAAAAAAAAACAAAAGGCGCATTCTTTTTCTTTTTTAGCTTGAGATTTTTTTTTTTTTTAAGTCATCTTACTTTCTAACTGCCGTAACCATATTTATTGTACGGATAAGTTAATAATGCATCAATTCTTTGCCTCAATTTGAAGCAACTGCCATGGTTTTTCTTTTCTTTTCTTTCCTCCTTTTTTGCCGTGAAAATTCCAAACTTTACCATTTCAGCGGCGCTAATACTAGGAAACTTCAATGCCGACAAAAATATATTATATTCTTTGTTTGATATATATATACACACACACACACAATTAGCTGTTCACATGAGGCAGGGGAAAGAAGTTGAGGCTTGACATACGCGTCAAAAGAAAAAAGTCAAAATTATAGAGAGTATTTAAATCTTCTTTTGTTTGATATATATATATATATGTGTGTGTGTGTGTGTGTGTGTGTGTGTGATCAGAGCTGAATTCTGAAATCAAATCTTCTTTTGCACAAAGCAGAGATATGATCTGGGTTTGTTTTCTTTGTTAATCATTGTAGTATTTTTCATTTGTTCAAAGTAGTTGTTTGTTTTATTGTCCTTAGGAATTATGGTCTTGTGATCTGGGCACATCTGCGGAGCAAAAAGTATGGATTTAGTCGCAGGGGGTGTTATTGGATTGGCATTACAAGAGCTGGTTGATAAGTTGAAACATATAATAAAGAACGCTGTTTCGTGGCGAGAAACGTTTCAAAACATCATGGCAAAGCTGGAAAGTTTGCAGCCATTGGTTAAGGAGATAAAAGAGTTGAGCAGGGAATTGGATCAGCAACAAAAAGAGACGACGGATTTCGATACCTTGATTTCTAAGGCCTTGGAGCTTGTTGATGAGTACCCCAAAGTTAGTAAGAGCAAGAACATTTTCAAGAAGTCGCGGTACGCTGATAAGCTTCAGGAGTTGGATGAATCTCTTGATCAATGGTTGAAGTTACTGCAGGCCTACCAATCCCGGGATTTGAAGGAGCTTCTGAAGTTGATGAGGGAGCTCCAGGAAATGGTTATAAGATTATACACCAGTAAAAAATTGGAACAAAGTCAGATCTCGAGTACGCGCTGCTGTGAAGTTCCTGAAGCCCCAGAGTTTACCGTCGGGTTGGATGTGACTCTTGAGGAGTTGAAGGCGGAGCTCCTTGGGGAGGATAGCTCGGTGCTTGTGCTGACTGCTCCTCCGGGATGTGGGAAGACCACATTAGTGCAAAAGCTCTGCAAAGATAGCGAAATCGAAGGTACTATTTATTGCAAAATAGATATTAATGTCACTCCAGTTTCTAACATTCTAAGTTTTTAGAACTTTTAAACTAACATGTTGCAAAACAAGGTATGCGAACAGGAAAATAAGACCATTAGAAAATAACAACGTTTTCATAAAACCTTTTTCTATATGTTCGTCCTCATATAACTTGAATATCTGAACAGTTATAGGAATTAATGTCTCTCTCTGCTTCTTTGTTTATAATAATTTTCTACTGACAATTTTTTTTGTTTTGCATATGAATAGAGAAATTCAAAAGAAACATCATGTATGTAAAAGTTTCAAAAACGGTGGACCTGAACCTTATTATACAGAATCTATACCAACACAATGGTCGCACGGCGCCTGTCTTCCGAGACAAAGAAGATACGCTCAATTGTTTGGAGCAATTGCTGAAGGAAATCGGACCAAGCCCTATATTGTTGGTCCTGGATGATGTTTGGCCTGAATTTCAAGATATGATGTTTCGTTTCCAAATACCAGAATACAAGATTTTGGTGACATCAAGGTATGAATTTCAAGCATTTGGACCCGTATATAAATTGGAGACGTTGAGTCACGAAGATGCTGTGAAACTTTTCCGTAACCATGCAAAGTTGGAAGATGGGAGCTCTAAGATTCCAGAGGATCTTGTGAATGAGGTTTGTTGTTTAACATCTATGCTTATTTGGCCTTTTGAAACGTCAACATGACTATTGAAATAGTATTGTGTAGTTTCTTTAGTTTCAAGTACCATCAATATGATTTAATTAAACATGATTCTGGAATCGAATGTATGGTATGAGACTACAAGTTACTGATTTTCTTTGTTTTGTTGACTGCTCTTGGGCTACAGGTAGTGCAGCACTGTAAGAGAGTCCCCCTTGCCCTTAAATTGATTGGCCTGACTCTATGCGGGCGTCCTCGAGAGATCTGGCGAAGAGAACTGAAAAAATGGTCTAAGTGGGATTCTTCTGTTCTTGATTACATGGACAAAAATGACCTGCTTCTTTGCCTGAAAAGCAGCTTAGATGTCTTGGGCGAAGAAGATGCTAATCTCAAGGAGTGTTTCTTGGATCTTGGTTCATTTCCTGAAGACAGAAGAATCCCTGTCACTGCCCTCAATGATATCTGGACAGAATTGCACGAACTAGAAGAGGACGATGCTACTGCTTACCTTTTCGACCTCAGCAGATCGAACATGGCAAATGTCGTGGTCACAAGGTATAATGGCCCTTATTATATAATTTTCTTCTCCATGATTTATTTTTAGGCTTATTTATTTGCATGTACTCACTGCATATTGTATTCATAATACTTTTTTTTTAATACTTTAATTTACCTTAAGATAACAATTAGCTACTTTGAATTTCAAAGGACAAAATAATTGTTGTTCATGATATGTGGACAGTTAAGTTCTATAAAGTAGATTTCTTATTAGTTTATACGAAACGCTGCTAAGGTTTTTTTTCTTCGTTTACTTTATCCTCCCTTTATCTAGTTTACATTTGAGCTACTTTGATACACAAAACACAAGGTGGAAAAACTGCTTTTATCAAAGGCTTAGTCTATTACACAAATTGCAATACATATTTCATGTCTGAAAAGTTTGTCGTAAGTGATTTATTTATTCTATTTTCAGAAGAGACGTTTATGAAGAGGATGACTACTACAGTGAACACTTTGCCACTCAGCATGATATGCTTAGAGAGCTCGCTATCCACCAGAGCAGGCAGGATCCTGAAACACAGAGGAAAAGGCTGATTTTAGAATTAGATGAAAAGAAGCTTCCCAGTTGGTGGAATCAACGAAATGAGCTAACTTTCGACGCCCGCCTTGTGTCTATCACAACAGGTTGGTCTCTCTCCTCTTTTTTTTTTTTTTAGAGTAATACAAGTACACTTGATTAGACATAAACAATTCCTTGCCTTCATTTTTGTAGATGGAAAATTCTCATCAAAATGGTGCAACATGAAGCTGCCTGAAGCTGAGGTTCTAATTCTGAATTTTCAGACGGAGAATTATGTCTTACCTGATTTCTTGAAGACCATGAGCAAACTAAAGGTTTTAATTATCACAAACTATGGCTTTTTCCCGACTAAATTAAGCAACTTCGAACTGCTTGATTCCTTAACCAATCTGAAGAGGATCAGATTTGAGCGCGTTGTGATTCCTTCCCTGGGCGAAACTTCAATAAAGTTGGAGAATCTACAGAAGTTGTCTTTGTTCATGTGTAAAGTTGGTCAAGCATTTGGTTCTATCCAGAAATCGGAACCATTTCCAAGTCTAGAGGAGTTGAACATCGACTATTGCACCGACTTTGTGGAACTACCAGCTGGGTTCTGCAATATGGTCAAGGATGTGCTTAGGAAGCTCAGCATCACACATTGTCATAAGCTCTCTACACTGCCAGAGGAAATTGGAGAAATGGATAATCTTGAAGTATTAAGGCTTAGGTCCTGCATTGATTTGGAAAAGCTACCAGAATCCATCTGCAATCTTTCTAATTTAAACTTACTTGACATATCGGACTGCTTCAGCATCAGGAACTTACCCGAGGACATGGGCAATTTGCGCAGTTTAAAGAAGCTCAACATGAAAGACTGCTCGAGATTGCGGGACCTACCTCCATCAGTTTTGGACATAGAGCAGTTGGGGGATGTGGTGTGTGATGAGGAGCTGAAAGAATTGTGGGAATTCTATTTGCCCTGTGAAGCCAAGATAAAATTAAGGTTGGCCAAGGAAGATGTCAACTTGAATTGGCTTTAGATACGACATTCTTGCGACTGTTGTCTGTTAAATGGGGTTCCGTTGATATATATGTATACATCCGTGGGGGAAGAGATTTCTGGAAATCCTATTTCATAAAATAAACAGAATTCTCAGGTTTCACAGTGACATTTTTTTTTTTGTTGCGTTGAATGACTTGTTAATGAACATTGGATTTATTGTTGCAACTCAAATTAGTTGCTTCTCCTTCCTCTTTGTTCATCCTCGTTTTATTGCAAAATGATTAAGGTACGACCATAAATGACCATTTTTAATAAAGAACGACCATGTCATAAAAAATGAAAAAAAATCATTTTACTAATTTTACTTTGTTAGATAGTCACCCTAGTAAATTTCAGAAAAAAGTCATTTTACTAATTTTACTTTGTTAGATAGTAACCCTAGTAAATTTCTCGTTAAAAATTGTATCGTGTGAAATTTCAAATGACATTCAAAAGGTCATCTGCGGTTATGGAGAACAATATGAAAAGGACACTCGAGTTTTGCAGCTTGATTTTCATCAAAGATGTGGTTAAGATGAGAGTGATTCGGCAAACAAAGCCAATTTACGCTAAAGGGAAACAAGTCGATACAAGAACACTGAACTACCAAATTCTATATGAAAACTGTGAGACAACTGTTGTTACAAAGTATACTGTCAGATAACAGGGGAATATCAATACTGAACGCCAACCCTAGCTGATAATCCGAGGAACCAGCCGCCTCCCATACAATGATTCTTCTTTGCTACCCCACTGTCTCTCGCACTCCCCTTACATAGAACCCTCCCTTGACACGTGGCACTCTCCCCCACATCCTAGAAGTAACGGTATGACATTCCTTATAGCTTTGGGACCACATCCTCTGCTACGGTAGTAGTGGCTGTCGTGGTGGTAGTGGGAGGTGCTCTGCTAGCACGCCCACGTTTCCTCTCATAGACCTTCGGAATTAGGGGTCTAACATATACAAAAACTCAAACAACAAAAGATGGGAAAAAGTGCAGAACCAATTGGAAAGCAATAAATAAAACATTGGTTCAATGGAAAGGGAGGTAGGGTTGGATTATCATGTGTCTTGTTCACTCCAATTACCACCCCTCTCGCAATAAACTTCAAATGCGTCCACAAATATAGGTATGAAACTGCATGTTGCTATTAACATTACCGACTCCAAGGAGCATTTGATAATCCCAGTTTCACATGTTATATCTACGTTAACCTATCATCAAAGACTATCATACATTCTCGTCGCTACTTCTTCAGGCCTCTCACAGCTCAAAAGCACCATGCCTTAGTCGGAAGATGCCACTTCAAATTCCAAGCTGCATCCCACAATTAAATGGCATAGACTATCTCCCCACTGCTGTCGATGTCTAGCTCAGAGTCTGAATCCAAGTCGTCCATGTCGTCCATGTCCGGATTGTCTGCCATATACTGGTTAAGGCCTAGGGTCCCTGCTGCTGGAATCGTGGCCTCGGCAATTATCTGCATGATTACATCGATGCTCTGCATAGGTTGGTCGGGCTCTTCAAACTGGTTTCCCATCGTCCGCTCATCCATTAGATCCGCAGGTAGATTCTTCAGAAACCATGAGTGGGTCCTTATCTCGGGAATGGTTATTCTCTGCGCATGTATATTACATCCATAAACACTGAGTCATATAGAAACGAATCACAAAAATCCAATAATGACACTGTTGGAATTCTGCAAAAGAACCAAGGGAAAAAAAACATTTACTTCCATCTGTGTCACAAAAATATTGTCCAAGCAACAAGTGTTATTAGTCCAAAATGCGCTGGCAAACTGCTTGAAGATGTTTTGTGGAGAGAAACAAAGAAAAATAAGGGATGAAAAGGAAGTGTATTAATCAAAGATACATTTTATACTTTAGTCCAGTTTTCACGGAATCTGCAGAACTCAACAACAAAGTTTGTTTTGGCAAGCATGAACTTAGCAAGATAACTACAACCCAACTTCCAATAACAGTGAAATTATAAAAGCATAAAAGCCCGTTCTCAAGTATTTCAACAAAAGAAAAGAGGAAATTCAGGGAGTAAGAGTTACTGACCGTAGCAGGATCTGCCACAAAAATTCTTGATATCAGCTCACGACATTCCTGAGATATTTGTACTACGTCCGGGATTGAATACTGGACACTCAGAATTCTCTGCATGGATGAATAAATAGAATATCTTAAGTCAAGCAAATGTATATAAAGAGATATGATAGCAAATAAAAAAAAAATCACATACTTGTATAGTTTTCCGGAAATCCTTTGGCTCGTCAGGATCCTCAAAAGGATAAGCTCCAACCAGCAACACATATAAGGTCACCCCACAAGACCATACATCTGCAATCTGAAATTGAAAAACCTCTCTTAAAACAGCGAGTTTTATGACATCACCAGATAATCCAAAAAACTATAGTAGGGCTCTTCTTTGGCTTCCCTTCCTCAGAAAATTGAACCTAGACATCACCAACGTAAATGCCTATAACAGCCAAACCTCCAGGGTTTCTAAATTAACATTTATTCGTATGCAAGTACACATGGAGTCTATTTAAAAATAAAAATAAAAGTACACATGGAGTCTACAAAATTTCGAATTAATTGGATGAAGAAGACAAAAAGAGGTCCAAAACGAATCAGGACTGGTAAATATAATGGTCACACAAAACCCATTCCAGCCTTCCTCAACGCTTTTAACAAGAGCATACACCAATACCCCCCCACCACCACACACACCACAACAACAACAAAATGCAACTCAGCTCAGATAGCATCACATACAACGTTTTATTACTTTAGTTGAAATGTTTTATTTAGAGCCACAAGTGAAGTGAAGTTACCTTGCCATCATACTCTTGCCTCAATAATACTTCTGGAGCAATGTATGCAGGAGTTCCCACTGTGGATTTTGGTTGTGAATGCAGCACCGAGGACTGGCAATTGCCACAATCAGGTATGAAAGATGTTACGACCTAAATTTTTTACCATATATACAACTATATACTGCCACCTAATACTTGATAGTCTATATAGATCTCAGAGAAAATCAGTGTCACATAAACAAATAATAGACAAGAACCTATAATGATGCCAATGGGAATTCACCAGTAGGTGAAGCGAGTTGTGCTAACCACTACAAATATAAATTTATTTCTTCAACTCCAAAATCTTCACACCAATCATACAAGCACACTATGTACACCAAATGAGCACAAAATACATGATCATTGGTACCTTAGAGTAGCCAAAGTCGCATATCTTCAACTGAGGAGCTGGACTTCCATCCAACAAAGTATTTTCCAACTTTAAGTCGCGATGACATACTTGCTTTACAAAGAAATATCAACATCATAACACAATCAATTAGCACCCAAGGACAATAAAAATTTGAAATCTCAAAGAAATGCCAAAAGAAAACGAAGGAAAAGAAAAATCAAATACCATTGCATGGCAATAGCTGACTCCGGAAATAAGCTGCTGAAAAAAGAAACGAGCCTGTAGAGAAAGAAACGACAATATACCACATGCCAAAAAAAAGAAAAGAAAAAGAAGGAAGAAAATGAAGAAACAAGGAGGTATATCCAAGTAAAAACCTCATCTTCACTGAAGCGTCCTGCGTGGCATATTCGCTCAAAAAGTTCTCCTCCAGACGCATATTCCATTACAATAGCTAAATGAGTTGGTGTCAAAATGACCTACAAATTTAGTGAGAGTAGTCGTGAATTAAACCATAACGGGGGAAGGGGCCAGAGGTGGAACATGCAAACTCAAAATGCCAAAAAATGAACTGGACCTCCTTGAATCTGACAATGTTCGGGTGCCTCAAAGACCTATGATTAATGATTTCTCTTTGAACATTCTCATCAATCTGCACAACATAACACCATGATGAAAAATAGGCTCATATCTCGAGCTAAAAAAAATTTAAAAAAAAATACTCAGCCATAACTCAAATCCAAAACCCACCTCAACGATGGCCCTTCACCTCATCAAACGACCCCAATTAGAGATAGACAGATTTTTAAGCCAAAGCCCCAATGTTAACATATTTATCTCAACGCAAGTTTAAACAAGGACAGCTTTAAATTTCAAGAAACGTACCACATTAAATCAATCTAATTACAGAATTAAATATCTCCGCATATCCTTCCAGCCAGATGAAAACCCAATTCAATCTTGTGTTATTTTAACTAGTCATGAAAAAAAAAAAAAAAAAAAAAAAAAAACAAACCTAAAAAAGGCGGAGAGAAATTAACATAGTCAGCAATATTTTTCCTTTTCTGGGTTTCCTCTTAATCCAAATTTTATTTTCCCACGAAACGTTCATTTTTATGCATTACATTACCGGCAAGAAGACTTAATTAATTAACAACATCCACAATAATACACAATACTAAATCTAGAAACCAGTAAAATTTAATCAAACCACCAAAATAACTATAACTAACACGACTAAATCTAATTAGCCAATTTCCATAAATAGAATTGTAGAAGTAACCAAAAACGAATAATAATAATAATAATAATAATAAAGATAAATTACTCGGCGAAACTAACCTTGTCGCCTCGCTCTATGTACTTGACGGCGACGAGCTCCTTGGTCTGCTTGTCTCTCATCAGCCTGGCGACGCCGAAATTGCCCGAGCCGATATCTCGGACTAAGTCGTATCGGTCACTGTCATGCATGATCGGCATGTCCATGCCCGGCCCCACCGTCATCGCTGCCCGATTCATCTTCAACAATCTCCGATGATTGTTCCCTAACCAAACTCCCTCACATTAGACGGTTCATAGAGATCCGAATCCCAAACAGAAAAAGCGAAACACGGCAGCGATTGAGCCTCCGAATCCTCAACCAACCAAGTAGATCCGGTCGCGACTCG
The DNA here is from genome assembly GCF_000414095.1 of Morus notabilis. Taxonomy (NCBI): domain Eukaryota; kingdom Viridiplantae; phylum Streptophyta; class Magnoliopsida; order Rosales; family Moraceae; genus Morus; species Morus notabilis. Next base: position 40,833 of record NW_010367011.1, read on the forward strand.
GCGAACTCGGAAGCTTCCAGCCGTGGACTCGGTTCAGAGCTCGTCAACCGCTTTCTCTTTCTAGCTAAATTCTCTATGAGAGAGAAAGCGAGAGATTTTCTGTGATCGGCGATGGAGTAAATAATATATGAGGATCAAACTGAAGAAGAAGAAGAAGAAGAAGAAGTGAGGGATGACTTTTTTTATTTTTTATTTTTTTTTTTTTAGGAACAAAAAAAATGAAGTTTCCAAAAGGATATTTACTAGCTACAAGACGCAAAAGACAGAAAAAGCCGTCGCTTTCGTCAGGATTCAGCATACCAAAAACGACGCCGTATTAAGCAGAAATGGCTTTGCTTTGTAGGCGGCGTTAACTGAGGGGGCCAACTTGTTGTGCTTTTTACTTTTCCTTTTTTTATATTTTATATTTTTTTGTCTCTTTTACCATAGCCAATTAGTTCTCAGACTCTCTGATGCTCTCGTTTTGAATAATTTTTGGTGCAGGTCACGTTACTTGGAACTTGGGAGTGTCCGACTGTCTGAGTCAAGAGCAATGATTTGGTGTGGACCGTCCCATCAACAAGTCATAAATTATACCTAAATATTATCTAGATTTAATCACCATCGAAGATTTTGAAGCTGGCCTAAAGTGAGAGAGCAGGTACCGCAAGGGAATCGAGATAAACTTATGGGATTGGGGGTATTTTGGTCAACTCATTGCTAACCTTGGGAACGAAGATAAGTTCCTGATGGAAAGGAAACGCTGGGTTTATCTGAGGAGTACATAGTACATGGATCTTAGCCGTTCATTGTCAGTACAATTGAGCGGCTTTGGCATCGTACGGCCTTGATTTGTCAACTGTAGAAGCAGTATTAGACCAGAAAACACATTATTGTTAAAGAAGGTGAGAGGGAATATTTGGTGGAATCTTCTACCCGATTTAGCAAGACTGCTGGATAACGACAGCGTTTTTCTGGATACTATATTTACTATTTGGCCCTTAAGCCAAAGTAACAAAACAATTTTAACTTTTCCTTTTTCCATACTTGAGAAATAAAAATTAGCAAAAACAAGTGAAACACCATAAGAAAATCACTTTAACACATGAAATATCATATCATCTCGATTTTTGCTAGTCCAAAAACCAACCACATGTTTTCTGTTAGGACGTACAAATTTAAAAATAAGTATTTTTGATAACTGGCGTTTATAAAGAAGATCGGATGTATTTTTAATTGTTTGATTGCTTCAAATATGAAATGTTCTTTTCTTGATAGAAATCGGTTTTTAGAAGGAAGTATCCTAGAAGATTGAAGATTAATAAAATGAATGAAGTATCCTAGAAGATTTGTGAAAAATGAAAAGTTTTGCAAGATCAGGAAACTAAATATAGTTTCTATTTTTAAAAGTCAACTATTGATCCAAAGAGGGTAAATTGATAATTGGTGAATTGATTGATATTTTATTGAGTTTTCGTAGCTGGATTATCTTCCTCTGTCTCCTAGGAATTTGTCCAGATTCGTATATCAATTTCGGAAAGATTTCATGATTTAAAAAGATTGATTCTCTTACTGATTTTGGGAAAGCTGATTCTGAGAGCTATGTTGCAGTTATTGTTGCAACAAGGATCTGCAACAGATTTGGTTCAGCAAATTAATTGAGAAGGTGTCAAGCTATTCACACTTTGTTTATTTATTCAAAGTGTCGCTTGAGTTTTTTAGAGACTAGGGTGATTAGTTTTCGGGGTTGTGAGACATGAGTGAGCACTTGTATTCAGAGAGATGATTTAAGTGTTTTTCGGGAGAAAAACTTAGTTGGAGGGATTGCAATGTTAAAAAAGTGAGGGGATCTCGCTGTTCAAGTCCATTGGAAAATTGCAAGTTCATAGGTGTCTTCTTAGAGAGGGAGTCTTGGGTAGATTAAGTCCAATTGAATTGTAAAGGAGTTCTTAGTGGATTGTTCATCATCTGGGCGTGGCCCCACGGAGTAGGTTGTTACCGAACCGCGACACCATTTCTCTCGTGTTCTTTTATTTGACGTTTCTGCATTATTTGTATTGCCTTATAAAGTATTTAAAGACTCAAACCGGTACCAACATTTCCTTAAAAAAAACAAAAAAAACAAAACAGAGAGATCAATCACATGTACGGACCCCGTTAATTTCACCGATTCGAGTTTAGAATTCAAGTTTTGCTACAGTAAAAATTTCTCAGAAACAGTCACATCTAACTTTTTTGCTACAATAAAAAGCTCTTACATAAAATCACATCTCAACTCGAATCAACAAACTAAACGGACACGTAATTTTGCATGTTTCTTAGAAAATTGGAGTAACTTAATGTAAAGGTATGAAAATGTCTCTTCTTACTTATAAAAAAAAAATGATACAATCAGTAAGTAAAAATTATGAACCGTAAAATTCTATCATATCTTCCTAAATTATTATATTTTTATTTTGATATGATTTTGATATAATCTAATAATTTAATATCTTATTATTGACTATTAAATTTTAATATCACTTGGAACGCATGGTTCAATTAGACTACTTTCTGATACAAATTGGTAATTGTATCATATGGTTCTAGAAAAACTCGCTATAAAGTAGGCATTATATTGGATATATGGGCTTTATCTTTCCCTTTCTAAAGCCTTTCGCTTTACTTAATTACCTTTTCTTTTATGGACCAACATTATGGTACAAAGTTCGATCACACGTACGCACGAGCGATGCTTTGTCATTGTGGGCGATAATTGCAATGAATTGGACTTTGGATTTGTGCGCACTTTTTCTAAGACAATTTCATCCAATAGGAAATCAAATATGTAACGCATAAATTAAATGTTCATTAACTTTTTTCTTCAAACAAGAAAAAAGTTGATTGCCTACACGTGCAATAAGTATTTAGTTCTCTTTTTTCTTCAAGGACATCCTTAATAGAGTTTCTCTGATAAGTTTTTTAAAAAAATGAACTAAGAAAAATTTATATTTTTGATCGTTATCAAAAATAATATACTTTACATAATTTTTTAATTTAATATAACTTTAATTAGATTTAACGGTTTCTTATAAAAGAAACTCTCCATCCGTAAAGCAAAATGAACAAAAGTCATTTCAGAACATTTTCCTACATTTCAGATTTATTCGAAAGCATTATAGTAATTGTTGACGGTCAAATTTCACCAATAAAAAACTGACCGGATTACCTCTCGGTTTCCCCTCAGATTACCGGCCGTGTGTGTGTATTTTAACGTATCAGGAATTGGTGTATTATCTGTGCGTGAGTGTCTACTAAAACTTCTTATATATAAATGACACAAGGGAATTTATAGTGGTTCACTCTATGAAATTCAGAGCTACATCCATTGTATTCTTGTATTTCTTTGTTTTTGGGTAGGCTTACAATTTACAATAATTGTTCTCTGCTTAGAGTTTTTTTTTCAACCCCTTCCTTGCTGGGGGTCTTTTCCCTTTTATATTTGGGCTTTCTTCACCCAGGGGGTTTCCCTCACAGCTATAAGCACTCAAGTGTTCTCCTTCGGTAGGCCCAGACGTAGCCCACTAATTAGCACTGTTCACTCAGCTGATTAGTCTTCTATTACGGCTCTGTGCTTCTCCGTAATACTTTCATGTCCCCTGTGGGAGCGGTCTGACAACTCGCAATTAATGCTTGCAGACCACCTCCACTTCTGCACGTAACCCGTTATGTCCTCTAAAGGACGTTCCCCTCATCGTCAGCACTTCTTAGCCCAACCGCCTTCTTTGATGGCCCTTTCTGCGGTCGAGAGATCTTCATCCTTTAGCGTCGACGGTGCAATTGGTCGACGCCACAAAGGATCGTCGTCTTAACTTGGACTTCGTCCTGGGGCCTTCGCAGCAGAATATGAGGAATCTGCAAGCGTCGAGGGTTCCTTGCTCGGTGGGGATTAATCAAGGCCACGTGTCGCGGTATACTTTGCCCACGCGTCCGCCACATTTTCCCACACAACAGTAATCTTCCGAAATGTTTCGACATTTAAATATTCGATTTTTTTTTTTTTTTTTTTTTTTGTAATAGAATAGATTTGTCTTTCGAAATTAGATTTGATTAAATAACGATATGTATTACTATAATTTGACATTAGAGAAATCCATAAATTGATATCCTTCTGATTTTGTTGCAATCGGATTTTTCCCTTTTTGAGTTGAAATACTAACTTAAAAATTAGTTCTATTTTGCATTCAAACTTTACACTTGTTCTCATATTTTCCCTAGTTTTTTAAAAACTCTTCACCTCACTACTCTAAACTTTGAATTAGTTTCTCTATGTTAAAATTCTTACCAGAAACCATAAGAATATACCAGAATGATTAATTATGAGATATGCAAAATATGACTTCAAATACATCATAAATAAGTCCACAAGTCTTTTCAGTCACGTACTAAGAAACTTAGCATAACTTAGCATCAACATCACCAACAGGAGAAATGCAAGATATGAACATACAAAATTATAATTCCTCAAGAGAGATCAGAGAGACTGGGAAATGCTATGATCAAAAGTAAATATTCAGTTAATTAAAGATTTTATTTGTACCTTCATTTTGCTCTTTCCTCTCCATCCTTCAACGAATTACTTCTGGTTGTCAAATATTCTCGAAAATGGTATTCAACAATATGACGAGATCGGGACAACTAAAACTAGGGCATATGAAGAAGGTGAATCGGAACAATACGAGAGCAAACGCGAAGAGGAAAATTCAATAAATTTATCGGTACAGGAGGTAAGAAAGAGAAAGAAATAAGTAATCAATGCAAGTAATCAATCCGACGCGTGTGGTTTAAAAATAAGTATTTTACCTAAAAACCAGATTACACACCTTGACGCGTGCACGTCAAACTTCTATGTGCTTTTTTTTTTTTTTTTTTTTTTCTTTTCTAAGAATATTTGTCTTGATTTGTGAATAATAGTCATTTTTTATATTTTATTATCGTTTGTTATAATTTTTTATTATAGCTTAATTTTATTATTAGTTTATTGTTTATGTTAGTTTATATTTTGTTATTTTTAGGCGGTTTTTTTGGACAGTTATTCACCGTTAGATCTTGCCAATACAGCCTCCTATAATTTTCGTTACTGAGATATCTTTTTTTTTCATTGTTCCCAAGAATTTTTTGGGTAATCCGCTCCCATACTGCAAACAGTCAAATCTGAACTAAACCTTGTCACTCTTCTTTTTTTTCTCGCGGGCAGGAAGCACACCAGTAGCGTGCATTGCGTGATTCTACTGTGTTTTTTGCACTTGACTGGGTGGACAGTTGTCCGGAAGAGAACTTCAATTGTGAGTGGACTATAAATAGTCATTTAGCTATTGTATTAAGAGACTAGAATATTTTGACAAATGAATAATATTAAACTTGTGTTTTCTCTCCAAATTGAGAATTTTCTTCTTATGGGGTTGCTTTTAGATGGATTCAAAAATTCTCCATCCAGATTAAGCCAATAAAATCTCGTTCTTTTTCATTCCGTTGCGTCAATTTGACCCATACCAGTATTGAAACAAGCAACAGGACTGGCCCTTTTGAGGCATTCGTGGTTTGTTAAGTGCATGCACTTGCCTTCTCTACTGAAAATAATTATATACAAAGTTGCTTTCTTATTTTGCAATGTAATAAAAGGGTTATACTTTTATTTGGTTTTAGGCTCAAATCTTACTTAGAAAGAAAAAGACATTCTAATGTTAGGTCAAAAACTCAGTTATTATATATATATATATATATATATATATATATATATATATCACACACACATATTAATAAAGAACATTCTCTTAACTTTTTTATTTTTCTTTAATTGACAGTTTATGAGAAAGGGGGAAGGACTTTTCCTGACACGGGGAAAGAAGAGATTTAAATTATTGTTGTTAAAAGATTTTACCAACTCAAATAGTATCCGATGCTTGTGTAGTGTCTAAAAGTGATTTCAGTTACATCTTTCCTTCTAATTATATTATTTTGTTTACAAACTTTGGTTAATTGCTTTTGCATGTAGATATGTTGCAACAGTTTCATCTGGAAAATAGTTATAAAAAAAAAGAATAAGAATAAACATATCTTAAAAAGGAAAAAAAAAAAAAAAAGAATAAGAATAAAAACCGGGCGAGGACTATATGACTACTTTGCAGATAATACCTAGTTTATACCCTTTTGAAAATAAAAAAAAAAATCATAATAAAGAAAGGACACGATTCTCTTAAGGATAATTATTACTATTTTTGCTAATCGGATAATTAACACCATTTTATTGTTCACTTTTTGCCGTGTTTCTCTCATTCTTTGTGCCGTGTTTCTCTCATTCTTTGTGTTTTTCATTTTAGAAAAACACGGATCTTACCACTATATATATAAACATTCAGATTCTGAGATTCGTGTTTTCTAGATTATACATCAGAAAAACATTTTATATATGTTTCGTACAATTATACATAACAGTAATTAATCATTCAAATTCGTAAAACACGTACACAACTTGCGCTTAAAGGGTTATCTTTTTCAGTGGAAAAGGCTACTTATATACCTCTGGGTTTTAATTTAATTTAACATACTTATATATATATATATTGTTACTTTTATATTAGTAAATTTGATTTTATTTGTAGTTATTTTCAAGTTAAGTAATCTCTTAATTTTAAAAGATTTGTAATATTTAGATAACTTACTATAATGCTTGATTGTAATTTACATGCAAAATTACATGATTGTCTCTTAAATTTTAAGCCGTATTACAAAATATTCTTTGAATTTTAATTTGTAACATCCATTTCTCCAGAATTTTAGAACTTTTGTAACTTTTCTCTTGTTAAATTTTTGACGGAATTGAGGATATTTTAGTAAGAGTAGTGAATTTACACAATATTTAGGTTTTTTTTAAAGAGTGCCCTTTTTTTTATCAATTCCTTTTATAATTGATTTTTCCTTTTTTTGACTAATCAATTGGTTTTTCTTTTTAAAAGATTCTTTTTATAATTGATTGAACAATATATATTTTCCCCTTATAATTCCTACTGACCTCAGTTACATATACCAAAACAAAGTCAAAAACTTAAAATTACGAAATTGAAAATGAATTTAAACACACTTTCGTTTAGTTCACTGATTCGAGTTTTTAATTCAAGTTGAGATGTAATTTTATGTGAGAACTTTTTACTGCATTAAAAAAGTTAAATGTGATTGTTATGAGAGCTTTTTACTGTAGTAAAACTCAAATTATAAACTCGAACCAGCGAAATGAACGGGACACTAACACCGATTATTAGAAAGTCTTTTAGACATTCTCAGCCATTTTCTAAACAAATTTCTCTCCCTTAATTAAGCTCTCTTTTTCTTCTGATCAAATTTCTTTTTCTTACCGAAATTCTCGTTTTATTTTTTAAACCTCTGACATATTTTAACCAAGACTGCATTGGAGAGCTCCATTTGAGGGTTTAAAGCTTGAGGAAAAGCCAGTGGAAAAAAAATTATCTGAGAAGCCATTTTAACGAACATATGGTGGGCAATCTAAATAATTCCCAAAATCCAAGCACGCCTAAACAACAATTATAATCTTCTTCTATGAGATCAGAAAAACCATGTAAGAAGTTGAACAAGAATAGAAGGTTAGTCGACTGTCACCATCTCCAAACTCCGGAGACAAGGTCGGAAACGATGACACTCAGTGAGCCGCCATTGATAACCACCAAACTTCCATAGGTCACGCGAAGGAGAAATCGAAAAAAACGACAACTTTCCTTCCAAAAAGGAAAAAACGACAACTTAATTCCAATAGTACCTTATTCAAGGGCAACATTGTAATTGCATATTTAATACCCTAACTCATGCTGCGAACAAACGCCGCATGTCATTTTCTATTAACAATTTAATAAAAAAGAGAAAAGTCGCAAGAATTTTAAAATTTAAGGAAAACAGATGTTACAAATTAAAATTCATTAAAAATTTTGTAACACGGCTTAAAGTACAGGAGACAACCGTGTAATTTGCTTTAATTTATATTTATATTGAGCTCATTCATATTACTTCTTCACTAGTGAATTTTCTCTTCTTTCTTAATTAGTATATGTAGTTATATTATCCAACCATTTTACTCTGTGTCCCCTTCTCCCTTTCATATTTCCGTTAATTTTTAATATGTAATCATAGCGATTCACATTCTAACGTGTCCTTGATCTCCATGGCGGACGCCTCAATTTTCACTGCTTGCACTCATGCACTTCATGCCTTTACTTCCTTTTGGTTTCTTCATCATAGTCATTTCTTCACGGACAACACATTTTTACCCCACTATAACGTAAGTGGCTCATTTCAAGGCTTTAAGATTCTGTAGAGTATTCTTTAAGGGTTGGAATTAAGTAGAATATTCTAGAACATCTTAGAGAAACCAAGTTTTTTTTAAAAGGTTTCCTAGTATTTTGAAAGATTATGTCAAGATTGGAAGACTCTAAAAGAATCTAGAAACATTTAGAATTCTGTGAAAGTCTCTATAACTCTTTAGTAGATACAGAAAATTACTGAAACTTTCTAGAAGCCTTTAGATGAATGTAGCATACTAGTAGTTTGTAGAAGTTTCTAGACTTGTAAAATTATATAAAGATCTAGATAATTCATTATGAGGCCTCTTGACCTATATATAGGAGGAAGGGTCCTCATTTAAGATTAACTTCTATAGGTGGAAACCCCATGGATCCATCCAAGACAATTTCCTCATTTGTAGTCCTTTTTTTTGAGTCAGTAGAGTTTTCTTCCATCAAATCTTTCATTCTTTGTACTCTTGCTCTTTTCCTATCCATTTGCTTAAATGTCTTGTAAGGCTGACTTAGTATTGAGAAAGTTCTAAGTGTCGTACGGTCACGTGATCAGACTGTGACACCATGCTGGAGTAAGGTCCAACCTGACTCTATTCTCAACCAAAGCCAACCTCTCGAGCTCATACTTGGCCACAACTTCCTGAGCCCGTGCTCGGCCGAAGGATGGAAGCTCAAGTGTCACTAAAGAGTGTAACAGCTGGTGATTGAAGACTTTATTGACATGCTTACTTACTAAGATTGAGAAATTAGAGTGGGATTAGAAGTCAATCTCATATTTACTTGCTTTTTTTATCTCATTTTTGCTTTTTTTATCCTAAAATGAGAGTGAAATTAGTGAGCCACACTCCAATTTAAAATTGATCACAAGAGGATGGCAATCATATGCCTCCCTTGAGTCCTTTCTGAATTTAAACTCTCATTCCTAATAGTGATATTAAATTACTATTTTACTCCTAATTTACTTATAAATATAAAATTAAAAATAAAACTTAAAAAAATAATAATTACAACCTAAGTAAATTAATATAAAATTAAAAATAAAACTTAAAAAAAAATAATTACAACCTATATTTATTATTTTATTTGCTTAATAATATTATCCTAATTATCATCAACTTTAATATAATAAATATGTACTTTATTTTGTATAATAATAATAATAATAATAATTTTTAATTTTAACACTTTATTTTTAATTTTTATAAAATCATTTTGGTACCTTGTGTTATAGTGAAACATGCTCTTGGTGTCATGTCTTTTTGAGTACCTTGACGTTTTTAAAAAAATCTTTTTGGCACGTTGAAGTTGATATTTGAGATGTAAAATGACCTTACTATCCTTTTACTCAATTAATAAAAAACTAATGGATCTAGGAAAAAAATCATGAACTTTTTATTCAGTTATTTTCTTTTAAATATTTTAATGTTTTAAAATATTTTCAGATTTAAAAAAATTAATTTCTATTTAACTGATAAGAATGGTAGTTTAGACATTACATGTCTCAAAAATTAACTTCAGGGTACGGAAAAAATGTTTTTAAAAAAGTCAAGATATTATTTTAATATTATAAAAAAACACAACGTACCCAGAGCATATTTCGATATAACACATGGTACCAAAATGATTTTATTTTTTTTATTTTATTCAATTTTGACCATTTATTTTGATATTTTAAATAATTTTACAATGTATATATATTATTCTACTACTATATAATTATAATAGATATTTTGATCATGATTAATATCAATGAGCACACAATTTCTTTTATAAATTAAAATTACAAAATTTACTTGAAGGGTATATTAGTACTTTTACATCAGTTTATTATGATTCTGAGATAAGTAAACACGTGAATGTAATTTAGACTGACTCCGATTCTTAATGCTCTCACCAAGTAAACAGTTTATTTTAACTCTGATTTCTCACTCTGAATCTTACCCACCCTCAATCCTACCAATTTTCAATTCATGGCCATTTCGTTTACGCATATGTAAACATGCTATAAATGCCTAGAGTTAAAGGTGCAATGAACTTATGGTCCGTTAGCACACTCTCTTGACTGAATTATTTTAAATGATACTCCCGAGTTTTCAGATAAAATTACAAAGACACCCCTAGTCAAGCGTAACATAAAAAGTAGTTTGACCATTAAATCTTTTCCAAATGATGAAATACTCCTCCCTACATCAAAAAATAATCCCAACTACATTTAGGCCTGGAAATGACCTTTTTATCCTTTGCTTAACAAATAAAAATTGTGTTAAGTGATCTTTGGACACTCACAACTATAATTGTGCTCCAAGGGTGAGAAAATATCATTATAAAAGTAAGATCAATCCAACAAGTAGGTCGAAGGGTGAGATTTTTTGGCTATTTATTTTACCTCAACTAATATTTTACTTACTAAAAGAGTAAATTACATTGATGTCCCCAAGTTATTCATTTTTTACATGATAGACCCAAGACTTTCAATTTTGACAAATCGCACCGTAAATTTTAAAATTAGTTACAATTGAAGTGTAATAGCTAATTAACGTCATTAAATAGACGATTTAAAATACGAGATCTATACATGAAAGATAAAATATTATCATTCTTTAAAACCGTAACACGTGCAAATTTTATGTTTCGAACTGTCAATTTCAACTGTAAGCGATTTTAAAATTTAGGATACAAATTATCAAAATTAAAAATTTGAAATCCATGAAGAAAAAACAAATAGTTTGAAGAGCAACAATGCAATTTAATCCTTACTAAAATGTCGATTTTAGACTGCCACCTTTTTCTCTTTTACTCTTCATCGACATTTGTTGATTTGTGCATGCATTGTCGTTAAACTAAAATTTGGGAGTTGAGCAATTTGTAGTAATACATAGACGCATATATATATATATATATATATTATCTTCGGGGTTAAAATTTGATGCTTAATATAATGTGCTTGGAAGCTTTATAAGATGGCGTGCATAGAAGTTATTCTTCGCTTCATCCAACTGAGAAAAATGCTAAAGAGGTTTGCTTTACAAATTACGTTGTGCTATTAGTTTAATTTTCACATATGACGCGACATATTTCGAAGTAATATTGCACTGAGAAAATTGTTTCATTCTAAACAGCACTTCAAGGAAATCCAGTGTCTATCACTGCTGTGGAATGCCATCGTTACCAGATTTTAGAAAGAACGCATTTTGCTAAATAACAATAACCTATTTTAATTTTTTAATTATTTTGTTCAAGTTTCACCTCAAATCCCGTCTAACTTAATTAGGTTTCTCAAATTATTTACCTTATTATTTACTAAATAAACTTTTCCTTTATCATATACCTGGAAGTTTTGCATAACTGAGCCTTTCTTCATTATTGTTTTTTTTTCCCGAATGAAACCGTCTTTTTCCTCCTCTTTTTCATTTATCTTATCTTCGTCTTTTGAGTTAATCTTTTGGTTTCCAAGTTTCGCAATTCTGGCATTTATATTAGTTATAAAAACATAACTTATAAATTTATTAGTGTTAGGTACGTATTGTTATTGGCATGTGTCGCAATGAGGATTATGTTCGGTTTTTAAGGTTGTTGTTGCAACATTTGTTGCAACTGAAGTTGCAAAACTGCGAATAGATCTGGAAGAACTGCAAAATTTCAAATAAGTTACGCGAGTTTTGCGAGTAGATAACGCTTCAGTTACATTCAGATAACTCCGACATCTAAAATACAAAAGAGATGAAGTTCGAATGTTAAAAAGATAATGATGGAGAGTTCAAAAACATGACAATCGTGTTTTCCAAAAGGAGAATCTTAGAGCAATTCGAATTGATTAGAAAGATAAACTCGAATTATCATCTGGATAAGCATTGGAGATTATGCACAAGCTGACAAAGATTTGGAAAAGATAACCCTAATCCAAGTAACTGCGATTTCAATAGAACATATTTGGCTGGAGGTTTTTGGAAGAAAATAGCAAAATAATAATAATAATAATAATAATAATGGAGAAGGATATATACTTGTTTATCTAAAAATCGGATTTGAAATTAAAGAACAGGTAATATCGCAACAAATTGTCTAACAGTTTCTGCAACATTCAAGTTTTGAGATCCTTATCGAACTTTGAGCTAGAATTTCATGTTGCTCTATATAATCATGAAATCAGATGCAATTGACGGCTCTCAGGGGTTTACATGTAATTTGATATGTTCACACTTGACGGTCATGAAGAGGGCGCATTCACGCATATAACGTGGGGTAAGAGTGTTCAATCAATCATCATTCTTCGGAAGAAGAATTTTTAGTTTTCAGAAGAAGACAATCTACAGACAATAAGGACATTTAAAATGAGAGATGCTCACCGAATAGATCCAACAAATTCTACACAACAATGACAATTATAAAGAGTGAATCTTTAGTTGTTTAAGTTCAATTAGTGTCTGTAATCTTAATAACTTATAGTGGATTGTTCAATAATTGTGTGGCCTCACGAATGTAGTGTTTTATCGAACCAAGTAAAAATTCTGTGTGTTCAGTTTATTACTGCTTCCGATTAATATGGTTAAATAAATAACATATATTTGGTAAATTAATATAACAGGAATTATTTCAGTATTTGTTGCAACAAAAAGTGCAACAATTGTAGTTCTTTCAATTAGAATACATAAAGCCTTCTCCACGGCTTCAGGATTTCATTGGCCTGTCTGAAATGGCCAGGACTAAATGTGCATGAGTTGTTACTATCCAACTTGTGATATCTTATTCTGCCAGGAAAAAAAAAAAAAAAAAAAAAAAAAAAACCTTGTGATATCTCATCTGGAATTGAAGTGAAAGTTTGTTTTTTTTTTTCGGCTCTTGTAGACTGAACTTGTGATTTTCTTACCAGACTGTGACATGTTTTTCTATTTCATGAAGTTACAAAGAGAATGTGGGATCGCAAAAAACAAAAGAACCTTTCAGGTATGGCAGAGCTGGTTATATATATTCCATTACTGCTTTTATTTATTTATTTATTTATTTTGCTAAATAGTGATTTTATTGGTTGGCTACTGGGAATGGCCCTCTAAAATACTAGTCCCTTTGAGCGAGCATATGCAAATGGAAATCTCTAAATTTTAGTCAAATAAATTTTAATTAAATTCTAATTAAAATAATTAAAAAATTATTTTAGCTAGTAATTTTTTATAAATCACTCTAATCATACTCCATATTTCAATTTATATATAGATTATTTTAATACGTATTGAATTTAAAATATTAATAATTTTATTGATATTACAAAAGAATCTTTGTATTTATTATAATTTTAAGAATAAAATAATATAAAAAATAAAATAACTAGTTTTTTCGTGTTAGTTATATTTAATTAATATGGAAGTTATTCTCTAAAATAGTTAACTATTTATCTAACGTCTAGAGTAGTGAAAAGCTAAAAGAAAAAAAAAAGCTAAATCATTAATTATTTTAACTACAAACATGAAATATGTAGCATTATTAGAGTTGCTCTTATAGTGTACTTTCATTGTTAAGACCTTTTGTGGAATATTTTTAGAGTTCGTTTGGTAGATGGATTCAGAATCATGATTCTGGATCCTAGTTCAGAATCAAATCATAATTCTGAATCAATGTTTAGTTTGGATGATTCAAAATCTGATGTGATGTTTTAAACCAGAATCACTCATGATTCTAAAACCACCCCTCTTGATTCAAGGTGATTCAAACCCTTGATTCTGAATCATGATTTTAGAATCATGATTTCAGAATCATGATTTGAACATAAAATCATGAATCATAATTCTGATTCTAGAATCATGATTAGAATCACTCTGATTTAAATCCTCATACCAAACAAACCTTAAGGGGTTGTTTGTCAGCCACTTTTTTGAGTTAAAAACTCAAAAAAAGTAACTTGAGTTACAACTTTATTCAAGTTCATGTTCTTTTAAGTTTGAACTCGAGTTTGGGACTAAAACTCGAGTTCAAGTTTCCCCTTCAACTCGAGTTCAGAAACTCAAACTCAAATTAATGAACAATATTTTTTCTATTCTTAAAAATGTTATAACTTTTTCGTTTTAATTATGATTGAGATGATTGTTTTTTCTATGCGTTGACAACGAAAAGACGAATAAAACCACACCCATATACCCTATTAAAATTTTCCATCAGCATTGAGTTTTTATTAAAATACTATCTAAATACAAATTCAAGTTTTGACTCACTCAGACACAAACTCAAAAAGATTCTTATCTCAAACCATAACTCAAATATACACAACCAAACACAAACTCAAGTTACAATTTTAACTTAAATTATAACTTAAACTCAACTCAAAATCTATACTCAAATTACCTAACTCAAAAAAGGTAAAAGAACAGCCATAATACTTTATTTGTTTGGGGAAATTTTATGTAATCTAGAAATTGGTCTAGTAGCCTATTTATGGGCTCTATATCTGTCCCCATTTGGTGAATCTTTAACATTATTACAAACTAATGTTTTTGGATTTATCATAAAATATCCCATATCTGTCCATTAGAGTAGAATATATAGAACAATGATAGAAGGCAATTGTGGTGGTAAACATGACGTACTAATAAAATGTGGGTTTTATGGCATCAAGATTCAGTACAGGTAACATTTTTTTTATAATACGCGGTTGATTTCTTTAGTAGAGCTTAAAAACACGAATTATTTTTATTTTTTAACTGTTAATTTTATATTATTAATCATCTTTTCGTTATATTTTTTATTTCGATGTGATTTTTTCTATTAACTAAATCTAAAGATAAAAATCGTACGCTACTTCCAATAATGAAGGAGCTTAAGATGTGATGAGAAGTTGAAAGAACACTTTGATGTGACTCCTTCATTGGATTCACTGTTTCAAAATTCTAGGAATTGTTATCTTATATTTTCAGAATTTAACTTGAGTATAATTTTTAAATTAAATTTGAGTTATAATTTGAGTTGAACTTGTAACTTGAGTTTGTGTTTGGTTGTGTACATTTGAGTTATGGTTTGAAATAAGAATCTTTTTGAATTTGTGTTTGAATGAGTCAAAACTTGAATTTGTATTTAGATAGTATTTTAATAAAAACTCAATGTTGATGAAAAATTTTAATAGGGTATATGGGTCGGCTTTTATTCGTCTTTTCGTTGTCAACGCATAGAAAAAAAATCATCTCAATCAGAATTAAAACGAAAAATTTATAGCATTTTGAAGAATATAAAAAATATTGTTCATTAATTTGAGTTCAAGTTTCTGAACTCGAGTTGAAGGGAAAACTTGAACTCGAGTTTTAGTTCTAAACTCGAGTTTGAACTCGAGTTTAAACTCGAGTTTAAACTTAAAAGAATATGAACTCGAATAACGTTGTAACTCGAGTTGCCTTTTTTTGAGTTTTTCACTTAAAAGAACAAGCCCTATGAATTGTTATCTTATATTTTTGAATTATGATGATTTGAGTGATAATTTTGAGTTAAGTTTGAGTTAAAATTGTAATTTGAGTTTGTTTTTGGATGTGTGCACATTTGAGTTATGATTTGAATTGAGAATCTTTTTAAGTTTGTGTTTGGCAGGTCAAAACTTAAATTTGTACTTAGATAGTATTTTAATAAAAACTCAATGGTGATGAAAAATTTTAATAGGGTATATGGGTGGGGTTTTATTCGTCTTTTCGTTGTGAATGCATAGAAAAAAAATCATCTCAATCAGAATTAAAACGACAAAGTTATGATATTTTTAAAAATAGAAAAAATATTATTCATTAACTTGAGTTCGAGTTTATAAACTCGAGTTGAAGATGAAACTTGAACTCGAGTTTACTCTCAAACTCGAGTTCAAACTCAAATTTTATAAAAAAATATAAAATTTAAATAAAGTTATAATTTGAGTTTAAATTTTTTTTGAGTTTTGTTGCGGAAAAAACAATCCGTAATTGCTCACTTTTCGAAGGCTGACAGTGGTGAGCAACTCCATCACTGTTCATATTGAGCTCAAGAGAAGTAGATTTTTGCTTTTGAGCTTAATTTAGTCTCAGCCGTCTGTATTTTCCATCAAGTTAGCATATAGAAAATCTGTATATAGATGATTAATTTACGTTTTACCAAGTTTAAAGTATTTCATTACATTCTTACATTTTTTTTTTTCAACAATCAGTATTTAGTTTTAATTTTAACATCTTTAATTTTTATTTTTAAAGTGCTATATTTTTATGTGTCATGTAGAACTGCACAATTGTTAAGAAACTCTAAGATAACTGAAGAGCTGATGGAATAAAAATATCTTAACGCCTTATTTATTTTACGCGTTTAAACTTATAATTCTAATTTTATTATAATACTTTTCTCTCATAAAAAATTAAAATAAAAATAGTTTCCGTCAATAAGTTTTCTCACAAAATTTAAATTTAAAATCAAAATCACTGACTTAAACGCGCAAACTAAACGAGTCATAAATGCTACAACTGAGGCTGCAGCAAAATTGGTGATACGTTTTCTTCTCCTTTCTGTCGACTGTATTAGCTAGAGGGCTATGAGGTTGTCCCATTATAAACATCTTTCCCCTTGGTTTTCTTTTGAGCAAAAGACTACTCACACACCCTCGTGAATTTTCTTCAACCGTGTGTCAATAACAAAATAGAGAGAAAAAATGCATGGATATATATACTCGAGAATAATAGCCTATAAGAAAAATATATGTAATGCTCGAGTAATTGAAGGGTTTTTTTTGAAGAACACTCTAGTAGTGTTCAACACATTGTAATGGGGTAAAGCCAAAAAATTAAATGAGAATAGACGGATATATAATTTTAGATTTTGAGAAATCACATATATATATATATAATTTTAGATTTTTAAAAGGGATAAATTAAATCTCATTCATTTTACCGATTATAGTTTAGAATTCGAGTTTTTTTACAGTAAAAAGTTCTCAGAAACAATCATATTTAATTTTTTTGCTACAATAAAAATCTCTCACGTAAAGTCACATCTCAAATCGTATTAAAAACTCGAATCAACGAACTAAACGAGCCATAATATATATATATAAATGAAAGGAAAATTCTAATTTTAAATTAAGTGACCGCCTATTCTCAAAAAAGTGTGGTTTTGTCTCTAGTCGATGATAAGTCTCCCGAGTCACAACTCACATTTTGTTAACACTAGTGTTGAACACTGATAATGTTTGTATTATTTTCAGGGGTGCTTAACATGGAAGACCTGGTCTCTATTTTAGAGGTGGCCAGAGAGTAGAGAGGTGTAAGGTTCAAAAAAACTCCCGAACTCAAGTAGACTGTAGCACGAGGCTATAACAATGTACATCAGATCTCTTTATTAATTTATTAAAAATGTTTTTAACCAAAGAGTTAAATAGGCCGTCTTAGCTCAGCCGGTAGAGCGCGTGGCTTTTAACCACGTGGTCGTGGGTTCGATTCCCACAGACGGCGTTACTAGAAACTACGCTTTTCTTTTTTCTCATTTTCTTGGATATTTTGATCGACTAAAAAAAGGACGTATCTTGAGACAGATCAGAGACACGTTGAGTAATAGAAATAAAATCTAACGCTTTTTGTTTTTGTGGGATTTTCAAGGAGGATAAATAGACATAAAAAGGTAAAAACTATAAGCAAGTGGGGGGAAACACGTAGTGGATGTGTACAAGGGAAAAGGGGAATCACACGTGAAAGGATGAAGAAAATCGTGTTGTATAAAAATATATTGTGGTGCACCGCTTTAGCTTTTTCGTCACACTAGTCGACACTGCTTCTATTATGCGGCGAGCGATCCGATTGATTTGACAATGCCTCATCCTTTTTAAAGCTAATCCGCCACGTGTTTGCCAAGTTTTTTGCCATCTTTTTTTATTGATGTGGCAATTGTTTAGTGGGTGAAGTGATTAAATATTCAATTTTACTTTTTTTTAAAAAAAGGAACAAAATTATTTTTTCCGTTGCCGGGAATCGAACCCGGGTCTCCTGGGTGAAAGCCAGATATCCTAACCGCTGGACGACAACGGAAGTTGTTAAATATTCTCCAAAGTTATTTAAATATAATTTTGTTTGCGTGCCGAATTTTAATAATATGTATCTACAACACATTCTATTCGGCCACGGATAATCTTTCTGGCGAGTTACTGGTTTGGATTCTCAGACGAAGAAAAAAAACTATTTGATAGGAAGAAGGGATTTAATTACGAATATTATGGTCCACACCACCACCATAATGGATGTATGTTAAGATCAAAGAACCTGACAAAAAGAAAATGTAATTACAAGAATTGTGGATTTCATAAATAACCAATGAATGAGAGCGACCCAAAAATGAGCTTTTGTCCATTGAAAATGAGAATAATATTGACATATGAGCCTCATTAGCATGTGTGTATGTATTGCACGTTTGTTTCCATATACTAGTGTCCCAGGCACAATATTTTCACAACGTGACATTGCACAAACAAGGTTTATTATCTAATTATTTGTTTTCATTTGACATTTGTTTTTACCTTATGAAGAAGAATAAGGAACATATTTAGCTTGGACCTATTGGGGATAAAGACGGTGTCTACATATAGTCACAATGTAAATTGTACGATTAGCCAAAAAAAAAAAAAGTGTACAAACAATGTACAACATAACGTATTAGATGCAAGTTTACAGGTGGCTAGGCTCTAGTCTAACGCCATGAGTCTTGTACTAGTGGGGTGGCATGTGCAATTTTGTACATTTATTTTTTTATTGGAAGAGATATGATTGGCATTGAAAAAAAAAAAAAAAAAAAAAAAAAAAAAAAAAAAACCCTTCTTTTGAAATCATTGGCATTGCAAGGCAATTGCATTGGTTCCTATTTTTTGATTAAAGTGTCAAAGCAGCCCCATTGACATAAAAAGAAATTGTAACTACAAAGCTTGAACTTCAAGAATGTCCGTTCTTCAAGGATTCACATCTTTCAAACGTATGATTTACACTAAGCCTCTCTATCCAAACTGTTTTATCCATATTTTAGTTTCCCTATTCGGATTATGGGTTATTTTGTTCTTTTTTCATATAGAAAAAATGGGAGACAATTTATACCAACCAACGGTTACCAACCAAATCAACAAGAACATCAATAAACAAACAAGAATAGACCAACAAGGTAAGGAATAAAATACGAATAAATTGGATTTGTCTTGAAATTCTCGTTTTCCATTCAGAATAATGCATCCAGAAGTACTTTTGATAAAGATCCAGTAGATATTATGCGGAATTAAGCTTTTCTCGTTTTATTGAGAACATACGACAAAAGCATGTTATATATCCAAATACATCAACTAAATGAACTACCATAAATGAATGATGGATTCAGTACCTAGAAACAAATTATAATAGAGGAAAACTGGCATTTTATTTTCAACTTTTTTTTTTAATTACTTATTCCGCTTTTCAATATATATATATACCAATGTGATGGTATATTTGACACAAAAAGTATAAAAATAGCGTATTTTATTTATTGTTTTATATTGTGCTCCAACACATATTTTATTATACACATCATATTATTTTAAATCATGATATATCTGTTGGAAATAGTGTCTTAGAAGCATGAGATGTAATAGGATATTTATTATTTATTTAATAAAAGAGTTTATTCATTATTTTATGTGCATATATTTATGAATATTTTATAAATATCAATAAAAATTCCATGATTATTTATGTAACCTTAAACATTGTATATAAGTGTTATATACAAGAGGATAATGTTTAAGGATAATAATCAAAAAGTAATGTTCATAATGAATTTAATTAAAGTTCAGAATCTTTAATTAAAAACATTATTAATACATGTCATTCCCATTTAGAATGGAA
>NW_010367011.1:61867-69444 GCF_000414095.1 Morus notabilis
TTTGACTTAAATTGGAATTTGAATTTGAGTCAAAATTGGACTACAGGATAAATGATGATTTTCTCTTTCTTCCCTATCTAATATTGGTGCCACACAGGGGTGAGAATCCCCTTAGAATGGCCGGCCATATAGGATAGAGGAAAAGAGGAGATTTTGTTTAAAATTCAAATATGAGATAATTAACAAGCTTTATCTTAGAGATAGAGATTGGATTCCTTCTAGAAGTTTGACTTCTACTCTATAAATACTATTTTTGAGACAATTTTCGGAAGGGTTTTTTGCCCTAATTTTAGAAGTGGCCGAAATTTCTCTATAGAAAGAAGGAAACAATTTTTCTGCCCTAAGTGTTAAGGCTGGCCGAAATTCTCAAGAGAGAAAGGAAGGAAAAAATTTTTCTCCAAAAATTCCACATCGTGCATGCGTTGGTGTTTGTGGAAATTCGAGTGTTTATTGTAACCCATTTTGTCTCATGTGTGCCCACACACACGTCTTCGTGGATTCTAGAAATTGATGTGGAAGACATTCGTTTTCTAAACACAAAGATTGGAGCAAGGACTGTTCGTGGTCAAAGAACTCAAGTTATCATCCGAGTCGGCTTTCAGGTATTTTTCCTGATTGAGTTCTTGATATATATAAGTTAATGAGATTAATTTATTCGTGCATAAATTAATATAATTTATAGAGTATCTCAAAAGTTTTATAAAAATTTTTGTTATACATGATCCGCCTCTCTCTCGCACCACCGCGCTTCCGCATCCGAATTTGATTCGGAGACCAACAATATCATGATGGTGTAATTGTTCTATGAATAAGTTAACATGTCAATCAATAGCATCAAAATTAACTTGGCTAAGTCTGGCATTAAGTGTTACATGCCATGTTAGATTCGATATCGACAATAGCATTGTATTGAAGAATAACTTTCTTAACTTAAGTATTAAATATTTACATTGTATTAGAGATGTTATCAGGAAATTTGGTACTCGTGAAGTGATTATGGCACGCAAAGTAGCTAGTGCATGAGAACTGAATTTTCAAAGATTTTAATGTGCTATATAGTGCATAGTGAAAATTTGCTGCAAGAATTGAGGGATGATACAAAAAGAATTGGTATATATGCTTTGCACCAGTAAATCTATCCGCCACTACAAGAAACAAGGCTATTAGCGACGACAAAAAGTCGTTGCAACAAATTCAAAATCGTCACAAATGAAGTTTTAGCGACTACTTGTCGTCGTAAAACTGTCGCCGCAATTGATTCGTCGCAAAAATAATTTTTACGACGACAAGTAGTCGTTGCAATTATATTTGCGACGAAAATCGTCGCAAATGTGTTGCTGCAATTATTTCGCCAGTTATATCGTTAAGATGACATGTTATTGAGTATTTACAATGACATTTTACGAATTAAGTCGTCGCAAAAGATGTTGATTTAACTTATGTGACTTAAATTTTTTACGACCACATTTATCGTTACAAATAATATTTTAAATTTCTATTTATTTTTTCTCATTTTACTAACTAATGTTGTATATTACCCTTTTGTTGCAGTGCACATAAAAAGTACTAAAAAATGTTATAAAGTTTATTATACAAAAGTGATAAAGTTCGCTATTTATTTTCTGGACCCACTAATAATCAATGAGATAAGAACCATCCAACTTGAGAGAGAGAGAGCATCCAACTTTGGTATCACAAGGAAAAGAAAACGAGAGAGAGAGAGAGAGAGAGAGAGAGGAGAGGAGAGAGAGTATTTCCTTATGCAATTTGAACATTGGATTCCAAACAGCTAACTAATAACCCTTGATGTTGAAAAAAACACCAATAACTCAAATCTCTTGTAAAGTTTTAATCTATATATCAGAAAATATACGTCCAGTACCACAAGATGCTTAAAATTTTTGACCAAAATCTTGACAGAATATCAGTCATGTATTCCATTCGAAGGGTTAATTCGTTCCCTGTTCAGAATTCATGTTTAAAAAATTTTGATTGCACGTACTGTCCAGAATCATATTCCTAACAACTCACAAATTTTTTATAAAAACTTATATTTCATTTCAATAATTCCAAGTGTCAAGCGATTGAAAGAAATCCCGCAACAAAAAATAAAATAAAATAAAATAACAGTAGAAACGGTACATTCTTCACGTGGTATAGATGATTCGAGCAAAAAAAACAAATATAGATGATTTTCTTAAAAAAAAAAAAAGAAAAGAAAATAGAGTAGAAATAGAACAATGCACATTATCTGCAGGTTCAGAGCACAATAAAATAGGAGGACAATTAAGAAACAATGGATGGCCAGAAATAGTTGTCATTTTGCATCAAAAGGGCATCTTCCGCATTGTCCTTTAAAATAATAAACAAAACCAACCACAGCCCATCCCTAAAGAATCCTTATCTCTTATTACAAAGCCAAATCTATTATTTCACTAAAAAAAATTAATAATAACAATAAATAAAAAAATCCACATTTCTTTTATCTCACATGCTAAATAAAAACCTAGATGCTCTCGACAATCTTAAAATAGGAATCAAAACTCAAAAGGTTTGTATAATTTATGCCTTTAAATATATGTGATTCTTAATTTTGACATTTTAATTTTTAATTTTTTTAAAAAAAATATATATTATAATAAAATTAAAATTATAAATTTAAACATATGAAACAATTTAAATAAATAAATAAAATAAAATAATTCAGTGAAATTCTGGAAGCCACTATTCATTATAACGAACGACAAAACACGGAAGTATCTCACCGCTGGTACAATGGTTGTCACCACGTGTCGCTTAATGGTTTGGTGGTGACAGCGGGTTTGTTGTTTTTCTGGGTGAGATTCTTGTGAGGGATTATTTGTGAGAGAGAACCAGATGAAAAGGGAATAGTGAAACTAACCAAAATGTGCCATAAGGTCGTCGTCGTCATCATCATGTTTTTTTGATAAACGAACACTCGTAATTGAAAAAAAGTTGCTTCTTTTTTTTTTTTTTTTTTTTTTTTTTCTTTTTGCTAATCAAAAGAAAGTTGCTTTCTTGAAAGGAATCTTTTTCATGCGGAACATAACCTGAGATTTTATAATTTCCTTTCCCCAAAAAAAAAAAAAAAAACTGATAGATATTTACAAAATAGTGATTATCGCCGTTAATCTTTGATCTTTAACCAGTTACATAATGGTGATATAAAAGTGTGTAACACATTGTGTTACTGTCAATGAAATTATAGTCAATTAATTGGATAGTTGACGCTTTTAGTTAAAAATGCATGGTTACACTTATAATCACCCATGATATATATATATATATATATGGTAGTATATAAAATAAACTTTTTGATGTCATAAAAAATGGAAAATATACTCTTAAAAATACTTGAGTCTGGACCTTTATCTTTTATTTTTGATAAATATTCTTTTGTTAGTGTAATTATTTGATTAAAAAGGTTATGAATCAAGAGTAAAAAGTAAAAATTTTAACTCATACACTTTTAAAGAATATTTGTTAAGATTATCATTTTTTTTAGAGTCGGATTCTTTATCAAATATAGCGTGTTTATTAATAGAGAGTTTCTCTACTAGACTGTCTTATTGGTAGTCTTAGTCTGTCTTATTGGTAGTCTTAGTATTTTATTATTAGATTTGGTCAAAATCAAGCAGTAGTCTCTTACGTTTAAGTCGTCACATATGTATCGAAATCACATTTTTTATGTATATTTTTTAATCTGATGTGATTTTAACTAGATTGAAAGATAAAAAAAACTAGGACTATCGGTAGGGCAGACTACCAGAGAAACTCTCCTAAAAGAAATATTGAGACCTTGTTTGGTTCGCTGTTCGGATTATAAGATTTGGTTTGAATTGTGATTCGAACCGGTGTTTGGATATACAAATAAATTATAATTTGGATTAGAAATAAAATCTAAACTGTGTTTAGATAAAGTGTTAAAAATTGTCATTAGAGTTTTATAATAAATCTTATAAAACCTCATTGTAAATGACCTTAAAAAATATGCAATATAAATGAGAATTTATTACTCTCTTTATTATGAATACATTAAAAAGTTGAGGAGAAAAAAAAAAGTAAAATCTAAATTAATTTCACAGAAGAAAATAATTCAGATTGTGAATTTAAAAGGGGTGTCCATTCTAAAATTAAGAGTTTTAATCATTATTAATAATTTAAATTGTCTTTATTTAATTCTAGTAAACGCCAACTGAATTTTTTGTTGAAACAAACAGTACATTAATTTTTTTTTCTTGTTGAAACAAACAGCACATTAATTTTTTTTTTTGTTGGGCGCGAGGCCTCCTTATGAAGTTGTCTCTAGCCTTATTTAAGTAATGTTGCTTGGTTTTTCTTGGTTTTGTTTTCTTTGGCGCTATCTATATTACTTTTTTAAAATTTTTTTTTTCTCTTGACTTAAGTTTCTTTGCATTACAAAAAGGGTAGTTTCTCCAGCAGTCTCAATTTCTAACCTCTCGATTTGATTAAAATTGAAAATCACATCAGATTAAAAAATTATGTAGGACAAATAGATTTTGATATAATCTAACAGTTAAAAAATAAAAAACTACTAGTAATCTATTTTTACAGGGACTATAAAAAAAGTCCTTATAAAAAAAGACCTCTTCCTAAAAACAAAGCAAAAAAAAATTTATAAGATCAATAATTCGCTCTGATAGAGATTACAAATTATGCCTTAATCGTAACTCGTAAGTGAAATGGAATATTTTACTTCTCAAGGCAAAATGAGTAGCACCTATTGGCAAAAATACACAGATAAAATAAGCTAACACTTTTTATAAATGTTTGCTATGATGGAAAGAGGAAGGAAGGAAGTCGATGGAGAGATTGTTAGGTGAAAAATGATAAAATGAATTGTTTAGTAGGAAGGAACATACGATGAAAAAGAAAATAAGATGGTTAAAAATTGTTGTGTAGACCACCAATTTTTATCTATTCAATGTTGGGTGGAAAAAATAACCCATTAATGACTAAAATAAATTTTTGTACCCCTATCTTAAAGCTAAATTAATATTAAATAATTAATAAAATAGTCATTTAGCCTATTATATATTTTCTTTCTTTCATTATACTAAACAACATAAATGCAAATCTTCTTTTATTTTCTTCACATTTTCTTTCTTTTATGTATTTTTTTTTCTTTCTCTCTTACTAAATAGAGTGTTTGTTCAATTTTGCTAACTTTGCTTAAGCATAACAACCACTAATATTTAGAATTTTTTGCATCAAAATCTCTTAGCTTTGCATTTAAACTTTTTTGAGCTATGCATGAACATATATAATTTAAAGGATCAATCCCATTTGTGAGGTCATTCTCATTTTTTTTCTTAAATTTTAAAGTCTCTCACTTTACCGTTTGAATTTTTGAATTATTCTCACTTAATCCTTTATATTGGAATTTTTATAAACCTCTCCTTTTCATCATTTTTATTCAAAATTCAAAGGGTAAAATGAGAGCTTTTAAAATATATGAAAGAAAGTAAGAATGATCCTAAAGTTAAGGGGTACGAGTGAGAATAATTATAATTCAAATTCATTTGTACGGATGCAATAGAACTATTTTGTGTGATTGGGTAATTGTGGTCGAACATAACACACCTATTTAATTAATTGACCATGTTTTGGGCTCAACAAGTGCTCTAGTGTAGAGTTGTCAAATGGGTCGGGCCGTCCATGGACTGTTTGACCCAGCCCGTAAAAGTGTCAGATTCGGCACAGCTCAGTATGGTACAGTTATGGCCCGTGCCGGCCCGTCACGTTTGATGGGCTAGGGCTGGGCTGTAGCTTCTCGGACCGTGACCCAAGCGCGTCCCTAGCCCGTGAAGGCCTGCGGCCCGACCTAAGCCCAGTTCGGCCCAAGCCCGGATTCGGCCCTTGTTCGGCCTGGCCTAGGCCCGCCAAAAATCCTCCAGCCCGTAAGGATTGTGACCGTTGGGCCCTTCGCAGGCGCAATGGTCACAATCCAAGAAAAGCCCCCAAAATCCCTATAAATACCCCTTAATCCCACCCTAAATCCCACACAACTCGTTTTGATTGCATGAAAGTGTTTTATGCAATGATACAATCTCTAGTTGATAATTTTAGGTCTTTTAATGCTATTGTATCTTGTACTTCTGATCTATGAGAGGGGTGCAATAAAATTGGATATTTATGCGTCATGGCGCATTATGTTGATGATGAATGAGTTTTACAAAAGAGAATAATAGGATTTCGTTTATGTCCATATCCTCATAATGTAAATGCTATTTTTGGAATAATAATGGAAATTTTTGGGTTTTATGGAATAGAAGATAAATTTTTAACTATTACTTTTGATAACGCGTCAGCTAACACAGCTGCAATTAATATGTTTAAACGTAGTTTGAAACCAGCGCTTAGGGGGAAAATTTTTCATCAACGATGTGCGTGTCACATAATCAATTTAGTAGTTTAGGCAGAAATTGAACATATTTAAGGTAATCTAATAAATATTAGAGAATATGTATCCTTCATATCTAGTTCTGGAGCTCGGGTCCAAGAATTCAAACAATATTGCAGGAATAGTCCGATGCGTCCAAGAAGGTTCCCAACTAATGTGACACATAGGTGGAATTCCACATATTTAATGTAGAAGGCTACACCCCCATATCAACAGCTTATCACAACGTAGGTAAACAGTAAGAACGATTAACTTTTAATTTTCGATGCAGATTGGCAGATAGTGAGTATTTTTTAAAATTTCTAAGCGTTTTCTATAATGCTACTAAATTACTTTCTGGAGTTTATTATTGTACTACACATTTAGCTTTACATCAACTATTTAATATTTCAGAAATATTTTCTTATTATAGGATCGTCATCAACACAAGCGTCTACCGAACTAGTAAAATATTTTGAAGCAAATTTTGTAATCGATGACGACAAACTGGACATCTTATAGTGGTGGAAGAGCAAGACCGGTCGTTTTCTAACATTGTCCGTAATAGCTCGTGACATTCTTGTTGAGAATAGTGTCCTAGAAGCATGAGATGTAATATGATATTTATTATTTAATTAATAAAAGAGTTTATTCATCATTTTATGTGCATATATTTATGAATATTTTATGAATATCAAATAAAAATTTCGTGATTGTTTATGTAACCTTAAACATAGTATATAAGTGTTATATGCAAGAGGATAGTGTTTAAGGATAATAATCAAAAACATTGTTCATGATGAATTTAATTAAAGTTCAGAATCTTTAATTAAAACATTATTAATTAATACATGTCATTCTCATTTAGAATGGAACGGTGTTATCCGCATTGTTAATATGGCGAGATATTGAATGAGTGTATCTCGCATAATAAGATTATTTGGAACAAGGACACATACACAATATGAATTTCTAATAATTTCCGTTAAGCATAGAAATTCTAATTGAGTCTACCGATGGTCATATATAAGATGATCTTAATCCTGAGTTTTTAACAAACTCCTATTTATGGATTTATGTCTTTTGATTTACTCGGTACGGATTCCGAGACCCTGATTCCTATTCCTTGTATTTTGGAGACATAATGAAATAG
>NW_010367011.1:69569-97814 GCF_000414095.1 Morus notabilis
TGCAATTCCAAGTTTATAGTGGAGTAACTATTGGAATTAATAGAATTAATTAATTAATTAAAGTGTTTAATTAATTATTAATTTTATTGGAGCTCGGGATTATAGGTCCATTAGTCCCCGCGTCGTCCTAGTAATTCTACCAGACACAGAGGGTAAAATGGGAAATTTTAGAATTAAGGAATTCTATAAATTAAATACTCGAAAATAATTAATTGAGAATTGATTATTATTTAAATAATGTGATTATTTAAATTTGAATTTGAATACATCTAGATTTATCCATTTAAACTTATTTGATAAGTTGTTCAATTTTAGAATTCAAATTAATTTAAGTTTGACTTAAATTCGAATTTGAATCTGAATTAAAATTGGACTACTGGATAAAGGATAAAATTTCTTCCTTGTCTATCTGATATAGGCGCCACACACAGAGAGATAAATCCCTAATGGTGGCCGGCCACTAAAGGATAAGGGGAAGGGATTTTTCTGTTCGAAATTCAAAATTGGAGATAGGGATTTGATCATGTTTTGAAGTTTGACTTCTACTCTTTAAATATGAGAATGATAGAAAATTGTGGACACAATTTTTGAAAGATTATTCAGCCCTAATTGAGAGGTGGCCGAAATTCTCAAAGCAAGAAAAAGAAAGAAAATTTTTTCTCCAAAAATTTCACATCGTGCATGCGTTAGTGTTTGTGAAAATTCGAGTGTTTCAGAAACCTATTTTGTCTCACGTGTGCTCACACACACGTCTACGTGGAATCAAGGAATTGACGTGGAAGACTTTGGTATTCTGAACGCAAAGATTGGAGCAAGGACTGTTCGTGGTCAAAGAATTCAAGTTATCATCCGAGTCAGCTTCTAGGTATTTTTCCGGATTGAATTCTTGATGTAAATTAATGTGATTAATTTATTCGTGCATAAATTAATATAATCTATAGAGTATCTCAAAAGTTTTGTGAAAATTTTTGTTATACACGATCCGTCTTCCCCACGCTTCCGCACCCGAATTCGATTCGGGAACAAGCAATTCTGACAACTCCAGTGTCAACGGTAGCATCGGAGCAAGCATTTAGTGCAAGCAACCAAATTCTTGACGAGAAGAGAAACAGAATGCACCAAGATATCTTGGAGGGGCTAATGTGTGTTAAAGACTGAGAAGATGCCAGAAGACGAAAACAACAATATACGGATGATTCAATGCAAGACTATTTTTCTAACTTAAGAATAACAAAATCTTTTAGAAGCACTTAGCTTTTGTAATTTACTTATTTTAGAATACTGCACTCTTTTTTTATTCGCTAAGATTTTGTCTCGATCTCCCAACGGGTTTTACTTGGCAATGTTTTTAATGAGGCAACCATTTATGTGTACTTATTCGTATTATCTCAATTCAATAAAATGACATCTTTTTGGAATATATGATATATTTTATTTTTTTAATTAAATTTTGTAAAAGAAATTACAAGGGTTTGGGCCCAGGCCCGGCCCTGGTCCTTATGGAGTTTCTCCTTAGGCCCGGCTCTAACACGATCCTGCACTGTGCAGGACCATGCCAGGCACGGTCCAGGCCCGTCACGGGCCTGGGATCAGACGTGCTGTGCCGGCCCGACACGGCACGTTTGACAGCTCTACTCTAGTGCACTCAAGCCAACGGCAAAGTAAGCAAAACGCGAGCTTCCTAATTTTTTGTCCTTTAATTTGGTGCTAGCAAATTAGGAGCTATTGGTATCCCGGACAAGGGAAATTCAATGCAAGACACCGGACGATTGCTCTGCATTTCTCATAGGAATCTCACGTTTTATTCAACGGACTAGTACTAATTGAGAGATGTGGTGTCCATCTCTCATTAACGGACTAATCAAGTGTACCTAGACCTTACATATCGAATCATATCTCAACCAGCTTGAACATAACACCTTTAAATTTTGCAACTCGTTTCGCTAAAGGTACAAGTACTCTTACCCTAGCACTCTTCCCAGTTTACTTGTTTTTTGCTCAGCTTTCTTGAAGTGTTTTTAGGCGATATCCCTCATTTTTAAAGTTTCTTTTTATAGATTTTTCAAGTAGAGTTCAAGTCTGATTATTGTGCGCAGTGGCACGTAATGTTGTTTCCACTTTTCGACATTTAACATATATTTGATTGATGAATTCTGCGTTATCGCGTTAGACTAATTATGAATACCAAATTATTCACCAACAGTAAAGTGGATAACTAACGAATGGAAATTTGATGGGGATAGACATAACTTATCGAAAATGTAAACACATCTTCTTTTTTATTTTATTTTATTTTTACATCTTTATCTCTAGTAACAACGTATAATTCGCATTAGCTTTAGGTGCACTTTTATTGATTGATGTTGTTGGTTTTCAAGATTCAATAAAGCATAATAATATTGTTGACAAAAGCAATTTATCATGGGGGGAACTATGAAACTCATGTGGGGCGAAATGTCAAAGCATTAAATAATAAAACAACGGGAAAGAAACAAACCAGAATAAAAGCAAGGAAACAGAAAGGTAAATGCACGAGTAATTGACAGGAAACCTAAAGTTAACCCTTTACTTCTTCCCCCACCAAGAAGAACTTAATATTTTTTTCTACTAAAAAAGAAATATAATTGTTACACGTCACCTCCGCTGAGATATAATTACCTTATTGTATTCATCAAAAAGGTAAACTTAGTACTAAAAACATTTTAACAACCCTTAATTCTAAGGAGTTTCTGTTGTATCACCTTACACTTATCTTTTTCAATTATTGGTAAAAAAAAAAATATTTTAATTAAAAGATTAAATTTTTAACAAACTGATTTGTGATTGAGATAATCCTGTATTGTGCATTATAAATTTTTGACATGAACACTTATAGATAAAATTTGTTAAAGATTTAATTCAACGATTGATTAAATAATAATTCCTTATAGATCAAATTTATTGAAGATTTAATTCAATGATTTATTAAATAATAGTTCCTATCAATAGTTAAAAGGGACAGATTTTATGTAAAAATTCTCTTAATTTTATTAATTCTTATCATCTCTGATGTCTCCCTCTTTTTGCTTTTTCTTTCATTTTTTTAAGAATATGTTTCCCTTTTCCTACAACATGTATTATTTCTCAAATTTTTATCAATTAAAAGCTTACTTTTAAATAATTTATTGACCATATTACATGTTAGTTTTACATATTTGAAACTCTCATGAAGCGCGCGTACAGATTCTAATTTAAGTATCTACATCTTCAAAAAGGAAAAAAAAAGAATCACATTATCCGACACTTAGGTAATAAGAATAGAGGTAAAGTTTTTTTTTTTTATTTTTTTTTAAAGAAAAAGAGGTTAAGGGTATGTTCAGTTGCATTTTTTAGTTATGGTGACTTGAATGTAGATCTTGAGTTGAATTTGAAATATAACTTGAGTTGAAATTATAACTTGAGTTTATGTTTGGATGTACACCTTTGAGTTATGGTTTGAATTGTGAATCTCTTTGAGTTTGTATTTGAGTGGGTCAAAACTTGAATTTGTATTTAGATAGTAATTTAATAAAAATTCAATGGTGATGGAAAATTTTAATAGGGTATATGGGTGGGATTTTATTCGTCTCTTCGTTGTGAACGTATAAAAAAAATAATCTCAATCGGAATTAAAATGAAAAAATTATGTCGTTTTTAAAAATAGAATTGTTCATTAACTGGAGTTTGAGTTTAAAAACTTGAGTTAAAGGGAGAACTTGAACTCAAATTTTAGCCCTAAACTCAAGTTAAAACTTGATGCCTCGTTCATTTCACCGATTCGAGTTTTCAGTTTTAGGTTTCTACAGTAAAAAGCTCTCAGAAAATGTCACATTTAACTTTTTCTGCTATAGTGAAAAGTTCTTAAAAAATGTCGCATCTCAGCTCGAATTGAAAACTCAAATCCACGAAGTGTGAGTTATAACTTAAATTTAAACTCAAATTTTACAAAAAAATATAAATTTAAATAAAGTTATAACTTGAGTTCAAATTTCTTTTGAGTTTAACTCTAAAAGAACGTGCTCTAAGTTTTTAACTAAAACAAAGGTGAAGTTGGACGGTCGTGATCATTTGTATAAAAACAATTCTTGAATCTTGTCCAAAGAAAATAAAATTTGAAAGGGTGAAAATAGATATAAGGAAGGAAAAAACGGGAAAAGAACAAAACTCCAATAAGTAAAAGAAAAAAAAATTCATATATTTTTTTATGGA
Source organism: Morus notabilis (assembly GCF_000414095.1). Classification (NCBI taxonomy): domain Eukaryota; kingdom Viridiplantae; phylum Streptophyta; class Magnoliopsida; order Rosales; family Moraceae; genus Morus; species Morus notabilis. The sequence continues at coordinate 73,797 of NW_010367011.1, forward strand.
AGGACAACTGGACAAGACAACCGAAAAAAAAAAAGGATGCAAGTCTAAAATGACCAAACTACCCCGAACTGCTCTGAATAAACACGCGTAGGTCAACGACTCGGAGTCGCTTTTAGCCAGCGATTCCTTCAGCCCACCAAACCCCAAAGAGCAAGAAGAAGAATCTTGATTCTTGAAGGAGCAAAATTAAAAAAAAAATAAAAAAAAAATGAAAAATTATTTTATATTTTAAAGTAAAAAAAGTAAAAAAAAAAAAAAAGAAAAAAAAGCAGCGGTGAAAATTAAATTAATAATATCTTTAACATTGTTAGAGGAGCGAGTAGGGGAATCCGAAAGATTCCATTTTCCATCCACAAAAAAGGAGGTTTGTATTTACTCGCGGGTTATTGGACCGAGTCGCCGAGTTGACCCATAGACGCGACGAAACGAATGCGAAACAAGGAATCTTCCTTCCTCATGAATCTCTCTCTCTCTCTATTTTCCTCATTTCATATGTATAAAACCACCGCTGTTTCTTTTCTCTTCCTTATCTGGGCAATGTTAGAAACCGATATATAACTTGACAAAAATTAAAAAGAAAAAAATGGAACTGAGCTTGGTGTTTGTTCCGAAGACCATTTCTGATATAATTTCGGAAGTTTCAGCGATCGGAGATTGTTCTCAGAAGCTCTCGAAGCTTGAAGATTACGTCAAGAGATTGGAAGAAGAGAGGACGAAAATCGACGCTTTTAAGCGCGAGCTTCCTCTTTCTGTGCTTCTTGTTAACGATGGTGATTTTTCTTTTATTTTTTATTTTATTTTATTTTTTTGTTTTTGGAAGATGGGTTGTTGATTTTTTTTTTTTGGGGGCAGCTATTGGGAGGTTGAGAGAAGAAGAGAAGGCGATAAAGAGCGAAGAAACGCGAGGGATTGTGGAGTTGATGCCGTTGAAGGGGAATTCCGAGATCGGAGGGGTAAAATCGGAAAGTGATTTCAGCGACAAGAGGAACTGGATGAGCTCTGCTCAGCTATGGATGAGCTCAAATGTCGATTCTGACCCTGACAAGCAAACTACCCCTATGTCAGACCTCAAAACGGTAAACAAAAGAATCTTTCTTTTTCTTTTCTTTTTTTCTTTTTCCTCTTCTTTTTCCTTCTGGGTTTTCACAGAAATGGATAATTGAAATTGATGATCTTTTTTTTTTTTTTTTTTTTTTTAAATTTTTAGAGAAGTGAAGAAGAAGAGAGGTCCCAAGTTTCAACTGGGGTGTGTAATTACAGAAGCAGAGGGGCATTTGTGCCATTCAAGGTGGGTGCTAGTTCACAATCACAAGTCCCAAGCCTCTCTCTGATGCCTCCAATGCCTGAGCTTGGTGACTCTAAGAAAAACGACAACAATCCAACTTCAAAGACTAGCCATGGTAGTACTAGTATTACTTGCAGAGGCGTTTCTGGTTCAAATTTTCTGACGGACCAAGTGAAATTGGCCACCAAATCACAAACCCAACAACAACAACAACAACAAACGAATAATCATCATCATCACCAACAACAACAACAACAACAAACGAATAATAATCATCATCACCAACAACAACAGCCGTTTAGGAAGCAAAGGCGGTGCTGGTCCCCTGAGCTTCATCGTCGTTTTGTTGATGCCTTGCAACAACTTGGTGGCTCCCAAGGTGGGTCCTTTTTCATTTTTATTTTTACTTTGTCTTTGAGCCTAGAATTGTAGTTTAATTGGGTAATCCCCAAAAGGGTATGTGAAGAATTTGGTAGAAAATGAATTGGAAGGAATTTTTTTTAAGGGTTGTTTTTATTATGATCAATCGCAAGCCATAACACTTTTGAACTAAAAAAGAAAAGTCTGTTGATTGAATTTTCTTCTCTATTTTGCAGCAGCTACGCCCAAGCAGATAAGAGAGCTTATGCAAGTGGAAGGGCTAACTAATGATGAAGTAAAGAGCCATTTACAAGTAAGTGTTTAATTTGCATTTTTTTCCTCTCAATTTATTTTAGGAATCTTCCCTTTCGTTTCTAAATTATGTGTTCTTATCTGTGCAGAAATACAGACTTCATGTGAGAAAGCTCCCAAATTCCTCCGGTGCACAAGGAGGAAGTGGCTTATGGATGGCCCAAGATCACAGTGGAGACAACTCAAAGGCAAATAATACGAACATGTCTCAGTCTAGTTCTCCACAGGGTCCTCTTGGTGCAAGTGGGTCTAATAAGGCTTTATCAAACACTGGAGATGATAGTATGGAAGCCGAAGAAGATGAGAAATCTGACGGCCATAGTTGGAGAGGCGGCGGCGGCAGCGGTGACAATCACAAAGCTGTTGAAGAAGATGTATAGTTAAAATACTCTTGAATATACCCCATGAATTTTGCAGATAACTATGAACATGGGAAAATCATATTATTATCTGAATTTGAGGGACGTGTTATTGTTAATAAGTTTGACGAGTACTAGAGAGGGGTTTGAGGCACTACTACAAGGGAGGTGACGATGAGATTTTTCTCCCCTTGTTACTTGCAAGTTTGTTTACTGAGGTTTTGTTCTTTATTGGCTGCTTATGGATTGTAGGAAGTGACTTAACAGTGTTTCCCTTACTCTGAGGTTCAATTTAATAGCGCTAAACTTACTATAAAGTTTCTTCTATATTGGTTTGTGCTCTAATATCTTCAGGTTTCTTCAAGACTTACTGCCTTGATACAGAGTTGGCCAAAGGGTATTCTTGGGATTCCACATTTGTATTTTCGTTTGCTCTAGTTTTACTGATATTAAAGGGCTGTCGATTTTAGGGTTGAAAGAGATTAAAGGAAAAATTAAAAAACACCGAGAATCTAAGAGTTGTGCCATTTTTTTTTGTTTTCCCGTAATCTTCTTTTTTATCATAGCGAAATTTTGCAGCTGCTTAAAGTGAACACGCTACTCTTATTAAGTAGCTGCTTAAAGTGAACATGCTACTCTTATTAAGTGTGAACCACTGTGAATTTTGTCTGTTCTTGTTTTATTGTTTTGCTGTTTTACTTTGATTTTATGCTCTTGATATTATGTTTGCTCCTAGTATAAATTTCATATCTCATTCCCTAGTCTCTCATCATTGAATTTTCTGTTTACCACTTGAAAACCTCTTTCCTTCTCTTGAGGGCAGTCGTGAAAAATTAAGCAACTTGTTATTCTCTATTTGATGTTGAAGTTGTCTCCTATTAGTACAATTTTATGGGCCCGTTTAGTTCGCTGATTCGAGTTGAGATATGACTTTATTTAAGAATTTTCTATTGTAATAAGAAGATTAGATGTGACTGTTTTTTAAAATTTTTTATTGTAGTAAAACTCAAATTTTAAACTCAAATCGGTAAAATGAAGGAAGCTTATTTTGGTGTTACCTAAAACCTCTTAAAATATTGTCACGTTCTATCGTTCTCATGCTCTGCAAGCTTTTTGGCTTCACTTGGATATTATCTTCGTATTCTCTGAAATTTCCTTTTGTGAGGATGCTTCATGAACGAGGAAGAAGTGCACATGTGGTCTTTTCCACACAAGTAAAGGGAAGAAACAGAATTGACAGCAACATTGTTTCTTGTCATTCAGAGGTTAAATCTTCGTTCAAATCAATCTTTAAAATTAGTCTCTTAATGTCTATTAATTAAAGGATCCTTGAAAAAGATACAATTTGCCCAAGTTGGTCCTTAAAATGTACAAGTTCATTTTATTGCTTACTGTATAGTTCCTTGTTGTCTGTCTCAGAAATAGTAGCGCAAATTTACTCTCCTCCAACATTGGCCTCAAAATAGTAGTCTCTAATATTATCTCAGAAATCAAATGTATTCTTTTGGATATTTGAGTAATTCCCTTGCAACTTTATGGTTTTTCTCAAAACAATATAATCCTATTTCTGAAAAATCTCCATGTCATGCTCAACAATGGGGACGTTTGTAGTCATCCAAAACTTCAACTCTCTTTTTTTAATTATATTTATTTTTAAAATTGTGCAGTAAATCCAAGAGATAGCATTTTATACTATTAGAATAACTCACTAAAAATGGGATTTGGACCTAATAAATTATTATTAAATAAAAAAAATGAACCAAATGGCTCACACTTTAGTTTAAATTATCCATTTGTGCCACCAACAGTCCTTTTACAGCTAGACTTTTGTGTGCAAGGACAATTTTGGATCCAAGACAAAAAAAGTCACTCTCACCACAAATTATGACAAAGCAATGAATCTCATTGAAAGGATTTGGTGAGCCCCTAAGAATATTTTGGTTGGAAAAAGAAAATTTGATAGCAATTTCATTGGTATCTTTCTAACGTTGCTCAACTGCCTACTAATTCTTTAGTTAATTATCTTCAACGTCAAACATTTAAATATCACTTGCTTTCCTTTTCTCCTAATGTATTTAAGAACTAATGAGCATATCCCCTTAGGATGGAATTTTGTTCCACAATAATCTGAATAATAAGTTGGCCAAAGAAATGCCAACGATTTGTTCTGGTCTCTTTCAACTTTCCTATTGTATGTGTTCAACAAAACCACTTTCTTCAATGCCCCTCCTAAATAAATAAAATAAATTTTGTCCTGCGTCATAGTTTTTTAAAGGTTCGAAAATCAATCAAAGTCAAACAAAGATTTGGGTTTGATTTCAGGGTACTAATTAAAATTTTCAGCCAAAGCATTGTGAAAAACATGTTAAAAGGTTAAGAGGGACATTTCTCTATGCGGCTTCAAGAGAAAACAAATCAGAGAATATAATAAAACAAATAATTAAAAACAATTAAGTCTCCTTGTGAACATAATTGCTTCAGTTTCAAAAACTTGTCTACACAAAGAAAAAATTGAGTTAAATACCCAAAAAAAAAAAAAGGAAGCTTATTTAATTGTCTCCAGCAGTTATGTGGATACTTAAGGAAAATTTACAGTAGGCACTTTTTTTTTTGTTTTCTCTCTCTTACTGGTAGAAACAACTGCGTTAACTGCTGCCGTTAGATTAATTTTTTAACGGTTAAATCTATGATTAATAATATTTTTATGTCACGTGATACAAATTTTTAACATGGACATTCATAAATCAAACCATTAAAAAAAATAATTCAATGGCTACAAAATCAATTTCTACCCGTAAAAGAGAGAGAGAGAACAGTTCCTACCATAGAAATTATGGACACCACCGGTGCAAATCTTTGTTGTTTGTTGTTTTTCTTTGTTGGTTGTTTTTTTTTTTTTTCGGAAAAAAATGTTACAATTACATGGAAAATTTATTATAATGGAGTTGAAATATAGCATTTTTAAAAAAATATTTAGGAATAACAAAATTTGTATGGTAATGATTACAATTGACGTTTTATACTATAAAATTATGTAATAATTATTTAAATGATGTTAATTTTTCTATTTGTAAAATATTTTAAATTTTCTGCTATATTTCATGTAAAATTTTTCATATGTTTAAAAATAACCACAGAATATATTTTTTCCCTAGTCCAAACGACCAAAAAAAATTGAAACGGCAACGTATCAACTGAAAACGACAACAACCTTAAAATGCGGCAACCGGGAAACGACAGAGAGCAACAGAAATCCAAAGAAACGACGTCAAATGTAAAAACAACAACATTCTTAAAAACGACATCAATGCCAAAAGATAACATGGAGTACAAGACAACAACCACTTGGCATAATCGACAAGCATATAAACACAGTAAACTTGAATAACGACCTTAAAAAAAAAAAAAAAAAAAAAAAAAAAAAAGGGCGGAAAAAAAAAAAGGGATTAAAAAAAAAAAACATAAATACATTTTATTATTTTTATTTTTTCCTCAATTTATCCTTCTAATCTTATAAATTATAAAGGTATCATTTGAACTTAAGAAATATGTTTCAATTTCAACCACATGCATTTTTTTTTTTTTTTTTTACAAAATGAGATGAAAAGACAAATTACCTTATTTAGATTGAGTAATTTCTATTTTTGTTTTTTGTTTTTTGAAAAATATTGCGTTTCATACACTTAAAAAAGCACGAGAATTTTCAAAAGGAAAAAAAGGGCCACAAAAGCAACAACAATAAAAAGAAAGAAAAGAGGTTCCTAGACTTGTGCTCATTGCCAATCTCATTTTCCAAACGCCACCAGCACCACGATCATAGCCGTTCACGTGGACATCATCTTGAAAATAATGTCAACTAGAGGAATTAGTTGGTCGAAGAGGATTCTTTGGAGACCACAAAATTCAAATAAGCCAAATCTGAAATTAAAGGCAAGAATCAGTTCAATTTTGAGAGGAAGCTACCGCAAATTAAATAAGGAAATAAGGAAAAAGGAAAGTCAATTGAAGACAGAAAGGAAAACTATCATTCCATAGATGTTTACCACGAATTGTATATCCCAAATACCATATTCAGCACATTCACTCCTTTTTCTAGATTCTCTCTCTAAATCCCTCCGCTTTCTCATTCTCAATTTTCATTATAATTGTACTTTTGAAAGTATTAAGGACAATGAAGGAAATAACAGATTTGGGAGAGACAAATAAAATTAATAGCATATATTTAAAAAATGTTTAGTAAAAAGCAGAGAACTATTAATGAATATATTTTAACATACAGATCATTACTAAAAATATCTAAAAAATACCCAAAATTGAAAATCTTTCTCTCTTCTCTATGTCACGTTCTCTCTTCTGTCTCTCTCTCTCTCTTCCCTCGTTCGCTCTCTCCTCCCTTGCTCTCTCTCTCCGTCAACGTGTAGAACACCGGCCACCGAAATCTCTCACAACCAAGATCTCTCATCGAGGATATGTTCGTCGCGTGGAATGCCTAGATCGTCGCCTGAAAGTTTCTCATCTCCGCCATCAGTGGAAGGAGAAATCGTGAGACAGTAGGGGGCGAGCAAGAGAGGTGAGAGAAAGAGAGAAGGCCATCGTGAGAGGGGAGAGAAAATGAAGAGAGAAGAGAGAGAAAGAGAGAAGGCTAGCGTGAGAGGTGAGAGAGAAAGATAATTTCTTTCTTTGGAAAGAGTTGTGGGAATTTTTAATTAAAAGTAATGATATAATGGTAAAAATAAACTTTAACTTTTTAATATTATGTTATTTACTACTAATTAAAATAAGTATGTTATTTATTTCATGTAGTTTTAAAAATATAATATTTATTATAATTTTTCAAGTATTATATATAGTGAAACTCCGAGACTTTATAGTGGACGTAATATTTACATTGAAAGTGAACCACTATAAATTTGTGTATTTTTTTATTTGTTCGCACTTCAAATTTTTGTTCTAGCACTCAATCAACAATGCAAACTACGATCAACATCGAGAGCGTTTGATCCCTCAAACAAATTTAATTGTAGAATCTAGCCTCTACAACTATGATCCTACGAGCTCACTCGTGTTGAGACCTTGGTCGTTGTTTAGGTTTTAGGGCATATCAATTGAGATTTGAGGCCTAAAAAAATAATTGAGATTTAAGAGTTTACTATGAGTAAGTTTACAAGGCACAAACAATGCTATTTTTGCTAAGAATATACTCAATTTCTCTTTGGTTGTTGGCCTCTAATCACATCCTAACCCCACGAGCTCCGCCTGTCGTCCTTATGAATTTTGTTAGATCGTCACTCTATGTCGCCATTAGCAAGAGTTCATCGATGTTTCCTAACTTTGCATTGTTGCTTCAGACGCTGCGCATCGAGCTTCTCTTTGCTCCTAATTGCGACTCTCTTCTTATATCACCTTCTTCCAATTGTTTTTTGATTCACGCCTTCTTTAAAATCGCTCAAAAGTGAAGTGAGTTAAAGAAACACCAATTTTACAGAATTTGTGTTTAAATATCCATGTTTGTGAAAAATTGACACATAATTTACACGTAAAAGTGGTAAGAAGGAATAACTGGGTTTTAAAAATTTGTACCAAACCAAATTTAGGGCACGTTGGAAGGTATATTCAAATTATGACTTTTCTGACCTGTTTGTTATCGTTTTCATTTTCATTTTTTACGTTTTTTGAAGCAAAAAATTGAAAACAGTAATAGAAAACACGTTTGGCGAAGTTTATTTTAGAAAACAAAAACAAAACTGTTTTTGTCGTTTTGTGGAATTCTGAAAATGAAAAAAACCCGTTTTCATTTTCTGGTTTTCATTTTCGTTTTCCTTCTTTCTTCAGCTTCCCGTCCTCCCGTTCTCTCTTCTTCTAATTTTTTCTTCCCTTCTTCAGCTGAGCTCTGCTTCCCTTCCCTTCTTCAGCCGAGCTCTTCTTCCCGGCCGAGCCCTGGCGTTCTTCTCACCCGTTTCGCCTGACTTGCGCCGTTTGCTTCTCACCCGAGCTCCTCCGTTCGCCTGAGCTCCTCCGGTCTCTCGTTGCCCGATCTGTCCCATTCCCATCTCGCCGTTTTCTCACCGAGGTATGCCCCTTGCCAAAAATGTTTGATGGTTTTCCGTTCCATTTAGTTGAGCATTTCTTCTGATTAGTTTTTTTTTTTTGTTTTCGCCCCGTTCTCGTCTCGCTGTTTAATTTGCTATATTCAACCAAATCGGTTGCTAGTTTTCTGTTTGATTTGGTGTTGTTTTGTTTCTAATTTTGCTATGCTTGATCTGATTTGGTCATTTTTTTCTGTTTTTTCCCTGGAGGCCCCCGATTATCAGCCCTGATGGGGGCTGATTATCAGTCCCCATCAACCACAATGGGGGCTGATAATCAGCCTTAATAGGGGCTGATTATCAGCCCTATTGGGGGCTGAAAATCAACCTCTATCAGCCCCAATGGGGGCTGATAATCAGCCCCCATCAGTCCCAATAGGGGCTGATTATCAGCCCTGATGAGAGCTAATTATCAGCCCCCATCAGCCCCATAGGGGCTGATTATCAACCCTGATGGGGGCTTATCAATGGGGGCTGATAATCAGCCCCAATAGGGGCTGATAATTAGCCCCCATCAGCCCCAACGGGGGCCTCCCAGGGGCTGAATCAGCCCCAATGGGAGGCCTCCATTGGGACTGTATCAGCCCATGCGTGTGTGTGTGTCTGTGTATGTGTGTGTATATACTTTACAAATTGACATTTATTTTAATGATGAAAGTGTTATTTTAGATGTGTGATAAGGACAATAATACGAAATGGCCGGCCGCAATTGAGGATTTTTATGTGGAACTGATATACGAAGAGTCAAAGACTGGGATGCAAACATCCACTTTGGACAAAAAAACGTGGATGAAAATTGCTAATGAAATATCACTTAGGTTTGGTAAGCATTTCACATCAGACCAGCTTAAAGCAAAGTGGAATAGGCTTAGACGTAGCACGAGAGAGTTTAAGGCATTAATTGAAACAACAGGGTTTGGTTGGGATTCTGAGGCTAACACTGTCACAGCTGAAAAAGAAGTATGAGATTCATATGTGGCGGTAAGGTTTGAGCATTAACATCTTATGTTATATGAAAGAGTTGAATTGGTGTTTGGATTGCACCTGAGTATTTACTCTTGTTTTCTTTATAATGTCAGAAACATCCTGAGGCTAAGAAATTCAAGAAAGGGAGTTTGCAGAACTTTGCCCAACTTTCACAGATTTTTTTTGGGACTATTGCTACTAGACAGGGGTCAATGAATGCACATACTGCCGTTAATGTTTTGAATGCGGCGAAAAGGGCTGTCACACAATTGGAAGAGGTAGAGGAGGGTACAGGGGACTCGGATGAAGTCCGGGGTGCAGAAGACAATAGAAACATACGGTCTCAGGGTCCTACTACTCGATCTAAGAAGAAGGGCAAGAACAACAGTGCAGTTGACGCGGCTATAGAGGCTTTGGCAAAGAGTGCTACCCTACGTAGTGAGACATCTGTTCAAAATGTTGATTTGTTTTAGCAATATTTAGTTGATAGGCAAGCCCGTACTATGACATTAGCCGAGGCTCAGAAAGAGGATCCAACTACAAGTATTGAAACCTGTATGGATTTGTTGAATGAGTATGGGGAGTATTTAGACGATAATGCGTATACTAAGGCAGCGCACCAGTTGGCGGTTGACATTTCCCTTAGGAGGATGTGTGAAAATGCTCGCTTGTCGTCATCTTTCATGGATTCAAAGCCTGTAGTTTAAATGATTATTGTGTTGTTTTCTTTATTTGTTTCCTCTCGGACGTATGTTTTTTTTTAAGTATTGTTGAGCATGTACAACAGATTTTTCTCTTGGACTTGTGTTTGTTAGACTTTGTTATTTGTTTTTAGTTGGATTGAATTACATTGGAGTTCTTCGTTTGATTACTTAATGTTATATGGATGTTTGATTAGTTCCAGTCTCGGTTCATTTTTTAGGTTAATATGGATTCAGATAGTGAGAATGATGCCAGAGCTGTTGACTTTCTCCAGTCATCAGATGATAATGAACAACCACAACATTATATCCAATTATTGATGTCGATTGGAAACAGACGAACTAGGCAACCTCGTCGTAATTCTGCGTTAACAGGACGAGAATATGTTTTAGAACAATTACATGGACATCCCAAAAATTTGTTTGAAATGTGTCGTATGCATCGAGACACGTTCGAAGCAATTGTTCAGTTAATTCGAGGCCACAATCTACTGCCTTCTTCAAGTATTTCAGCAGAAGAATCTCTAATGATGTTCTTAAGAACGGTTGCTCACTCAGATCGCAATAGAGAGATACAAGTGTCATTCTGAAGAGACAGTACACCGGCATTTTGATAATATGCTTACCGCATTGTCTGCGTTAGCACCTCAAGTTATAAAACTACCAAATATGAACATTGTCCCCCCAGAGATTCAACACAACCCTAAGTACTGACAATGGTTTAAGGTACAATCTGACTCTGCTCATATACTACTACTATGACAAATAATTTTAAATTAATCGTAACTCACGCCTTATGTATTTTAATAGGATTGTATTGGTGCAATAGACGGTACACACATGATGGTTGTCCCACCTGCACATCAACAGGCAGTCTATAGAGGAAGAAGACATTCGTGCACTCAAAATGTAATGGCGGCGTGTAGTTTTGATATGCTATTCACTTATGTCAATACCAGATGGGAAGGATCAACTGCTGATTCCAGAGTGTTAACTGAGACTATGATAGATCCAGATGACGCAATCTCCCGCTCTTTGGGGATGTCCGCAACGACGAGGAAGCAACTTAATTTTTAAAATTAACACACCATATTCTCAAGAATTTGAATAAAATTGTACAATATTTTTGACTCAAATTCACACGCTTTGAGGAGGGAAAAAAACTTATTTTGAAACCACTGATGTAATAAGTTAAACAAAAAACCAACCTAATTCTGAAATCAACTCGCCATATTTTCAAGAATTTGAAGAAAATTGTACAGTGTTTTAACTCAAACTCACACGCCTCTTCTCTCTCTCTCTCAAAAGAATAAATATATACCAATAGCTTGTTGTGTGATCCACAATTTAATTAAGATGCACGCGTGAGATGATCCTCTATTTAGACAATACGAGGTTGATTTGCCCGTAGAAGATATTGAGGGAGAACAAGAAGGGCAACATGAACAACAACATGGTATGGATGCACAAGAAGCAGAAACATCTGAAATGAGTGGTCGGCAACAACGTAATTACATGGTTAATTTTAGGGATCATCTAGCTAATCAAATGTGAGATTCGTATATGCGACAATAATTTAAGCTAATATTGTAATTTCCATATTTTATTAATTATTAGTGTTTTTATTTGTGATTCAATTATTATTGAATCATGGTTTATGGTTCTCTATAGTGTTTTTTTCTCATAAAAAATTTGAATTTCAAAAATCAAAATCATGAATCATGATTCTGAATCCATGAACCAAACAAACCCTTAGATTTCTTATTTCCTATTCAAACCACAACACAACTAATTAAAGTTGAAACCATACTCTTCAAACTTTTTAAAAATATCGGGTTCGATTGGTAACGTTTTTAAAATGATTTTATTTTCAATATAAAAGTAAAAATGAGATTGTTTTGATAGTCATTCTAGAACTGATTATGAAATTACGTTTGGTTTGTTTTTTAAGAGGTTGTGTTGAGTATAATAAAAAAGTAGAATTGTGTAAATTCACATGCTTTGAGGAGGGAAAAAAACTTATTTTGAAACCACTGATGTAATAAGTTAAACAAAAAAACAACCTAATTCTGAAATCAACTCGCCATATTTTCAAGAATTTGAAGAAAATTGTACAGTGTTTTAACTCAAACTCACACGCCTCTTCTCTCTCTCTCTCTCAAAAGAATAAATAAATAAACTTGTAATCACAACACAATTTCATATTTTAGGGGATGTTTGTTTCATGTACTGTTCCTGATTCTGAATCATGATTTATGGTTCTCTATAGTGTTTTTTTCTCATAAAAAATTTGAATTTCAAAAATCAAAATCATGAATCATGATTCTGAATCTATGAACCAAACAGACCCTTAGATTTCTTATTTCCTATTCAAACCACAACACAACTAATTAAAGTTCAAACCATACTCTTCAAACTTTTTAAAAATATCGGGTTCGATTGGTAACGTTTTTAAAATGAGTTTATTTTCAATATAAAAGTAAAAATGAGATTGTTTTGATAGTCATTCTAGAACTGATTATGAAATTACGTTTGGTTTGTTTTTTAAGAGGTTGTGTTGAGTATAATAAAAAAGTAGAATTGTGTAAGAATCGTATGTGGTTATAATTATTAATTAATATATTATAATATTATGAATGAGTACTAGAAAATGAAAACAGAAAGGGAAAATCAACTTTCAACCATTTTCTAATTTTTTTCACTAAAACCATTATCACTGTTTTTTATTTTCATTTTCTTTATCAAAACATTTACCTGACGTTTTTTTCCTGTATTCGTCCCTGATTCTGAATCATATTCATAGTTCTCTGCAGTGTTTTTCTTTCACAAGAAATACACGTAAAATGAGAATGGTTCTAAATTCATGAACCAAACATCCACTTAATAAAGAATCACGGTTTACAAACCATTTTTATTTTCGTGTCTCAAAAGACATGTAAAAACGTTTTTAAAAACAAACAAAAATCAATTTCAAACGCACCCATGCGATTTAAACTTATTTACCAAACCGAGCCTAAATAGTAGTGACTTTAGTGCGTTTCGGTTCAGTCATAAAAAAAAGCTCCTAGTTTTTGGTTGTCGTGTGTAAAGGAAAACTCCTAATTCTAAACAGTTCGTTGGCTCCAAAAATAAAAACTCCGGCTTCGTTTGGTATGAGAGTTTAAATTATAGTGATTCTAGTTTTGATTTTAGAATTAGAACCATAATTCATGATTTTGAGTCCAAATTATAGTTCTGAAACTAGAACCAGAGTCAGAGGTTTGAACCACTCAAAACTAAGGGGTGATTTTAGAATCAAGAATGATTTTAGTTTAAAATATCACATCAGTGTTCAAACCTTAAATCAGAACTATTTAAATTAAACACTAATTATAAAAGTGACTCAAATTAAAATCACTATTTACTTTTAATAAATAAACACCGATTTAAATCAGAATTATGGTTCCCGGTTCTACAACGTACCAAACATGCTCTCCATTTCCCTTCCTAAACCATTTCTAGTACCTTCTCTGCCGCTCCCACACTCTCTTCCGCCCTTCTTTCGCGTCTCCTCTGCTTTCCCACACTCATCTCTATTTCTCCGGTAACTTCTCTCCGGTTCTGTCTCCGGTTATCTTCAAGTCAGTAAATTCTTTCCTTTTGCCTGCTGAAATTCCTAAAGATCAGATTTTTTTTTTCTCTCCTTTAAGTTCAATTCGATTCTTTTGTTAAAATAGTATTGGAATTATTTTTCTTTTTTCTATTTCTCTGATCAGCACTCATTATGAGATAATCAGTTTTTAATTTATTCATACTACTGTAAGTTTGGTCTCTTCTGTTAGTTAAAAGTGCAGTTTTGTTTTTTTTTTGGGGCCAAGTAATGCATGAATTTCGATTCAGCAACTGCATTGAAACAAACAAAATTACGAAATTTTATTTTCTACCTTTTGCCCAAGTTCAATCCGATTGTTTCTATCTTTTACTCTCGTTTTATGTAATCGTTGTGAGAGTTCAGTTATCAATACTACTTTGAAGTTTTCTCGGTTAGTGAATTCACATTTTTTGTTTCGTTTTTGTTTTTCGGATTTTGTTCTGTATTCGTGCATAATATTATATTATATATTTATATATATTTATCTTTCGTTTTTATTTTTTATTTTTGTTATTGAAGTATTTATGATATATCTTTTCACCATTGTTAGGTTAGCATTTAGGAATTTGAAAGTTCTGTAATTCCGTTCTAGGAATTTATGGTTGAGGCAGATATTAACTCTAATCTAGTTGATGAAGTTGTCGGATTTACAGAACCGAAAATGATGGGAAGAGAGATAACGAATGTCGATCTATACATAAGTTGTGTAAATTCAATTCCATATTTATGTTTTTGAAGGAAATAAGACAATTTTTATCATGTATTTTAGATGATCAAAACTCATATTGCAGAGGTGTTCCTTTTCCTTGCTAAATTCTGGATCTACTTTTAGTTTGAATTTGATGATTACAATTATATTTATATTCTTTAATGTTAAGAATAGTCTGGTTTTTTATGTTTTTGAATTGTTTTAACTTTGTCATTCTTTTAAATCTTGAATAGGCTGAAATAATTGGAAAGTTTTGGAGAGTACTTGGAACTTGTGATGCGATTGGAAATTCAAACTCAAGAAGAAATTTTACTTTTCTTTGGATATTTTGATACCAATTGCTATATTTGTGTTATGTGCTTTTGATGTTTTATGTACTTAAAACGTTTGGCTGTGGATATTTGGATGTTTGGTTGTGTTTTGAAACCTGGGTATGAGATGCTTGGACGCTTTTATATACCCAGTAGTAATAGTATCATATAAATGTTTGGTGTTCAGATTCTTTTTTTTTTTTTTTTTGTGTTTTTTTGGAGATGTGAAAAATTTACGCTTGTTTTTGGTACATAAATCATTTGTACTTTATCTAGTTGTAAGTAGTAGTCAATTCTTTAAATTTTCCAACACTCCTGTTAATTGGGTCATAACTCTTTTCCTGTTTTCTTTTTTCTTTGTTCTTTTTTTCCCCCCAACCCGCTATGGCTCGTTTATTAAATATGTCGTGTTGTGTTACACATGTAATAAGCATTTCGTGTGTGTTTGAGTTCCCGCACGTTTATTAACTGTATCGTATTCGAGTCTAGGCCTATCGAGTTGTGTCATAAATATGTTGGCCTGAGCATGACATGAATTGCTAGCTCCACTCTCAATTCCCAAGTTCCAACAGACAAAAAAAAAAAAAAAAAAAAAGGAAACAAACAAACAAAGAGCATCGTAGGCTGTGTTTGGATGTCATAGTTAACCTTAAACCCTACTCTTGAGCTCTATTTTGGATACTAATTTTGCTCTCAAAATGACCCAGTTGGTCTCCACGAAACAACTATGAGGGAAATCGTCTCTGTTCAAGTTGGAGGTTTTGCAAACTTTGTGGGCTCTCATTTCTGGAACTTCCAGGTAAAGTATAGTAGTTATTATATTTTTAGGTATTCAAGAGTACATTCTCACCAGTGCATATATGCTTACTGCTTACTTCCTATATTGCAAGTACCATTTTGGGCGCGTTTGGAACTCGTTCCAAAATGATTTTGTTTTTTATATGAAAATGAAAATGAAAACGTTTTCAATTTCAGATAGAAATCGTTTTTGAAAATGCGTTTGGTAGTTTTATCAAGAGATTGTTTTCAGTGTAAAAAAACCCATTAATGTCTTTGTTTCTCTCTCTCTCTGCTCGAGAGAGGAGAAAACGAAAACAAAAAATGAAAAACGACTAAAAGTCGTTTTTCATTTCTCTCTCATTTTACACTAAACTAAAAAATCGTTTTTATTTCGCTTTTGTGTCTTTATTGTGCCAAACGCCGTTTTAGAAACGTTTTTATTTTTTCTTTCTCAAAAAATGTGAAAAACAAAAACGGGATCAATTCCAAACACGGTCTTTGTATTTATATTTGTAAACATGTCTAACATTTTCTTGTTCTAAAGAATCACAAGTGACCTTTTCTTTTATTTGAATTTATTTTTGTGTTGATTTTGTGTGCTCAATGCTTAAGGATGAGTTGCTTGGATTGGCGTCGGACCCTCATGCTGAGCCAGTTTTCAGGAATCAGCATACAAACATGGATGTCCTCTACCGTACTGGTGAAACCCCAAGGGTAAAGAGTTTTTCTTTCTTTCTATCATTTTTTTTTAATGGAATGGGGGGTGAGAATGGCTACATTTTGGTTTCCTTATATATGTGAATGCCTAGCGCTATATTTTATTAGTGACAAAATGTGTTATTGCTGAGATCATGCTTTATTTGACAGCAAATTACATTTCTTTCTTTACTTTATTGCTTAATGTGCAGGGCGATGTTTCTTATACTCCTCGCATGGTTTCTCTTGATTTTCAAGGTACTTGATTTGTAAGCAGTAGTTGAGAAATTCTTGATGTATTTTCTTTTTATGGCTTAATTGATGGCAGTTTCTCCGATTTTGATATGATCGTTTAGTTGATATCGATCGCCTATCAATTTTTTTTCCTTGTGATTATTTTGTGCAAGCCAGGTGGATTGCTAGTCTAAGAGTTTATTTCCATCATATGATCCTCAGGTCCTGGGGCATGAACTGGATCAGTTACATTTTTTCTTTTTAGAAGACACACATGAATTGTTTTAGAAGTATATTTACAGCAGCCTTTAAGAAAATTTTATATGCAGAATAGAGCAATGGGTAATAGCTTTTTATCATGGAAAGATTAGCTTGAACTTGTATCTTGTTCCACTTTTTTAACTTCTTTTTGAGAACTATGTGACTTATGGTGCTTGGTAATCGCAGGATCTCTTGGATCTATGAGTACATGTGGGACGTTGTACAATGAAAGCTCACCTGCAGATTCAGATGTCATCACCTGGTGAGACTTTAGATGCTGCAATATTTCATGTTAGTAGCTTCATTTGTCAATAGCTAGGAAAGAATTGGTATAATCAGCATCCTATCCAATTTTGTTTTCATTGCCAAGCCGAGGGAAAATAAGCTACCTTTTTTGTCTCTAAAATGTATTGTTTCTCATCTGGCATGGTGTTCAAATGATTTAATGTCCGTGAACTAATGTGCAGGACTGGTAATGTTTCTACCCACGCATCTGAACCTCGCAAGAAGAATTTGTTCTTGCAACGTCTGTACGAGGAAGAGGAAGAGAGTTCAACTCTGATGAATGGTGTAAATGGTGGTGGGAAGAGTTCTTCTCAGAGAGAGATTCATGATAGGGATGTTGTTGAAAATTTAGAAAATGTTGTCAAATACTGGACAGACTTCTCAAAAGTTCACTATCATCCCCGGAGTTTATATGAATTTAGTGGATTGTGGATGGATTCTCAAGAGTTTGATAATTATGGGATTGGGAGGGATGTCTTTTCTGGAGGAGAAGAAATTAATGAGAGAATTCGTTTTTTTGTGGAAGAGTGTGACCATATTCAGGTATATTTATTCAGTGTTTCTTGCCTTATATGTAGTTCTGTCATGGTACTAAAAAGATCTTTATCTGGATTTGTAGTGCAGAAAGATGCATTTTCTCAACGTAGAAATTATATGGTTATATGTGTGTCAAGATTTTTTTAAGATCAAAACTACCATATATGGCCAATATCCTTCTGTATAGTAGTCTCAGTTCTTGATTATCTCTTTGTTGCTCATTGTGGTGATTTTAACAGGGTTTTCAGTTTATTGTGGATGACTCGGGAGGTTTCTCCGCTGTAGCTGCAGATCTTCTAGAGACTATTGCGGATGAATATGGGAACACTCCAGTTTTGCTATATTCTGTCCGCAGTCCTGTTTCCTTCATGAACCCCATAAGCCAGAAGCAGACAGTCTCTAGGGATCTTCATGACGCAGTTTCATTTTCAAAGTTATCATCCTTTTGTAAACTAATTGTTCCTATTGGCTTACCTTCTCTGAGCACAAGTAAGCAAGTACCATTTCAAATGTTTTACCTCACTTGATTCTGTTGCGTTCTGAGCTAAATGTGAAGTGTATCTTGTCATATATATTGAAGGTAAGGCTGCAACGTTCCTCAGCGTCAAAGATGAAAAGCCTCATCACTGCAGCGCAGTTTATGCAGCCACACTACACAGTGTTAGCCTTCCTTTCCGGATGGAACAACTTGGGCCGGCCGCAGATTCTCGTGATATTTCTGGTTCCATGGATGTTAACGGGCTTGTACAGATGCTAGCAGGGCAATCTAGGGAGAATATGGTGGCCATTATGGATGTTGCAATGCCAGCTCCTCCTTTGACTGGTATTTTTTTTGTGTGCTTTTTCACCTTCAGCTTCTCGTTCTAAGTTGCAAGTTTGGCTAATTATTCACAATCTTGGAATCTAGGGGCACAAGGCAACCAAACTTTGTTGGGTAATTTGCATCCATTGACTCCGGAGATAAGTGAGGATGTAGCAGACTTTCACGCAGTGGAATCCATTACTGCCCTCGGAACCTTTAGTGCAGGTAACGCGTATGCTTCTACCTGTTAAGTTAAATTCGATTTTTTTTCCTTTGTTTCTCCCTTGGCATAATGTTTCCATGCTAGGTAAATATAGGCTTCCCTTTGGCCCTTCATTTTTCTTGTTCCAGTTGGCTTTATTTGGGTGAGCAATGCACATAAAACTTAGGAGAATATTTATTTGGGGTACAAGCTCAAAGATTCTGGCAGTAACCCCTGTTAAAACAGTTCTTTCAAAAGCCGTGAATGGGTTTATAATTCATCTTATATCTGTCTTCTGCAGGAGTTAGTCGGGCTTCAGTTCCCGAAGTGAATGCCAGAGTTGAGGCTGCTTATAAACGGGCAACATCAAGGCCAATGTTCTGCCACCTTTCGGTGGCTCAATGCCCCCTTCCAATACCCTTGCCATTTCCTTCGATCTTCGGCGCCAGCGTTGGCCAGCAGGGTGAGCTGCTAGGTAGCCCGATCACTGGCTCCTCATCAAGGGGTTCTCTTGATGTTCACTCCATCCCGTTGGCGGCTAGACTGCGTTCAAGCAGCGCTGTCTTGCCATTTTTGGAGAATAGGTTGGGGAAACTACATAGGTATGGGATTGAGAGAGGAGCACCTGGTGCTCAGTTGCTTAGAAGTTGGGGCTTTGGGCAGGACGAGTTGGAAGACATGGGTGAGATGATGTCAAAAATGGTGGTGCAATTGAAGCCCGACTCTGGAATGTCCTCAGATTCTGACTGAGTTATAAATCCAGTCTCCCTCTTTTGTCACTTTCCGTCTATGCTTTATATCTGCATTTATAGAAGATGACAAGCTAGCTATAACATAGGACAAAGGTTAGATTGGGTAAATTCTGATGTTTTCCACCTAAAATGGGAGGGGATCGACTTTTACCATCCGATAAGTTCTTGTCAAATCTATCCTTTGATGTATCTCCAAATTTGAAATGCACCTTGGTTTTCTATCTGTTCCTGCCGCTGCCGCTTCCATTGTAGACACTATTGTTATCGCGGACACTAATGCCATCCTCGCTGTCAGATCCCCCGTGACCTTCGGCGCAGGAGGAAGATCAGATCTTCCCCCCAAACATCTGCATGAGGAAGATATGGAAGATCTCATATCAGGAGATCGCTCCACTGTGCAATTGTGCAGTGTCGGACTCTTAGTCGATGAGATCTACGTTCTCCCGATATCATGGAGAATGGTCCCCACAGCGAGATCACGACTTGCTCTGTGTGTTGAGCTTAGTCTGTGGTGATTGGAGAATGTCAAATCTGTAGAGCTGCACGTTCCATTAGGGGATTGAGAGCTAGCCAAGTTTCTTTTACTTCACGCGTACACCAAATTTCTTTTTGTGATATAAATAATATGGAAAATGTGAAAAAAAAAAAAAAAACAATTGTATCACCGTATTTTTTCAAGAGCTATCAAATACACACATATCAAAATAGTAAAAAAACATATTACAACGACGAGTTTTCATGCTATGAAAGCTTTCTATAATAGCTTCATAATGGTTTTAGGTATAGATGAAAAAACTGGAGAGTAAAGTGAAGCCATAAGGGCGTATATGGAGATAGAATTTTGAATGGGGGCTTAGTAGTAAAATCATAGGTTTTTAGAATGTACCTCGTCGGTCCTATGTAAGTCCGCACTGATGCTAAGCATTTGAAACTCTATATTTTTTCCAAGGGTTTTTAGCACATTTGCTGCTCCCTAAACTTATTGTAATTTAACAAATTATCCTCTAAACTTTTAATTTTGACAAGTTACTTTTTTAACTTATAAAGTTGTTATAATATGACTCATTTTGACGACGATTGTGTTAAATTATTGTTAAAAAAACATGTTCAGTAAAAAATTTTAACTTTTCAATTTAAATGTAACACAAATTTTTAATATCTCAATTTTTAATCCCTTAAATCTAATAAAAAAATTTAAACAAATTTAGGTAAATGGGATATATTGTAATAAATTTATAAGTTTAAGGGACAGCTTGTTAAAATTAAAAATTTAGAGGGTAATTTATTAAATCACGATAAGTTTAGAGAGTAATTGTGTTAAAAACTGTTTTTTCAAATGTTCTAATTTCTAGGAATCTTCAAATGTTCAAGGGTCAAGATATTGCACAAGTTGTAATTTTCCACGGCGAAAAAAGGAGAATAGTACAGTGATTAATTTCTAGGAACGCCTGATTCATTAGCTGTCAAAAGTCAAGATAATTCGGTCACTGGGTTTGCCTATTGTTCCATATGAAGGGTGAATGTGAAATTTCTTTCAGAAAAATATCTCTTTTCTGAAATTAGAAAGACTTTTTTGGCATCATCTATTTGCCGGGGGCATCTGAAATTAGATGTCTCGGTTTATTTATTTCAATTTTATTTTTTGTTTTACCGTTTCTTTCGCTCTTCATTGCCTTGGTGTTCCAAGTGTCAATCATGTACAGGAATTTTTTTTTCCCTGCAACTTTTGTGATTTATTTAGAGTTTTTTTTTTGGGTATCTTTTGTTACTTTTCATTATTTTTTAAAGTAAGTTGGTGATAAAACTTATAACATGGCCAGCCATCGTGGTGCTAGCGGTCTCCTGTTGTTACTGTAAAACATCATGGTAAGATGCTACAGGTCTCCGATTGACGAGTCCCAAGTATCATCACAATATACCGATTGTTGTCTACCTGACTATCACGGTTGCTAGAATTTTTTGTATCACGGTATGACACCTCTAAGTATCATAGTAGAATACAATGGTCGGGGGTGGTTGGTTGTGGAAATTTTAGTATAGAAAAGTATTAAGGTGTGTTTAGAACTCGTTCTAAAATAATTTTATTTTTGTATGAAAATAGAAATGAAAATATTTTCAATCTCAGATAAAAATTATTTTTGCAAATGTGTTTGGTAATTTTATCAAGAGATTGTTTTCAGTATAAAAAAAATATTAATCTCTCTCTCTGTGCTCGAGAGAAAAAAAAACATAAATAAAAAATGAAAAACGATTAAAAGTCATTTTTCATTTCTCTCTCATTTTACACTAAAGCAAAAAATCATTTTCATTTCCGTTTTTTGTCTTTAATTGTGCCAAATGCCGTTTCTCTCCCGTTTTCATTTTTTCTTTCTCGAAAAACGTGAAAAACAGAAACAAAATCAACTTCAAACACGGCCATAGATTCTACCTTTTTAAGTACATGACTTACTAAAAGTATTTCTTTTAAAAAATTATACCTCTTAACTAGTTTTAAGCCCCGTTCATTTCACCGATTCGAGTTTTACTACAGTAAAAAGCTCTTAGAAACAGCCACATTTAACTTTTTTGCTACAGTAAAAAGCTCTCACATAAAATCACATCTTAACTCGAATTAAAAATTCGAATCAGCGAACTAAACGTGCCCTTAGTCTGAAAAGTAAAAATATATGAGTTAATGTTAAAGGGTAGAAATAAAAGGGAGTTTCATTTTAAGGGCATTTTTAAAAATTACCCATTTTTGTATCACACTGAAATACCTTTGAGTATCATTATTGGGATACTGACAGTCTTCTAATTGCGTTCATGGAAGGAGTTTGGGTGTTCTTACGTACTGTCATAAGAAGGAGTATATTAGGAGGCATTTGAGATGTTGATACTTATTTTATCTGTTGCTAAACGAAGCAGTACTGTGAAAGTGAAGACGTTTGATAGTGTTGTGAGGATAATGACAAATATTTAGCAGGTTCCTCAGTTATGAGAAATTTTATTTCTTTAGGGACTTTAGACATTTGGGTTGCAATTATTATGCAGATGTTGGTTTTATAGAAGTCAACAAAGGTGCTTTATAGCCATGAAAAATGAGAAAGGTGAAAAATCTATAAAAGCTAGTTGGGAAGGCAATTTTAGGTTTGATCTATGAAGGTGACCATACCAAGAAAAGTCTTTCTTCATTGTGAAAGAATTTGTGAGAGTAAAAGAGTGTAACAAGATGGTGACAATTGAAGTTGATACATATAAGATGATGAGGACTAATATTGAAAAAGAAAAATCGGTATCTCGTGTTAAGTTTGACAAGAGCTTGTACTTGACACATATTTGTTTTGATTGAGCTTGTGTCTGCATCACCCGCCTTTGATGGGTGGGATGATGGATGTTAATTATCAAGATTGGATATTCAGATTTGTGAGTTGAGAAAATTTGAGTTAATGTGGCGATTATTAGGTAGGCGACTGAAATTTGTTTTGTTGGGTCAAATTGTTATTTTATGAGTTTGGTCTAGGGTTTATGTTGTGGCTCAATGAGACTTTTTAAATATATGGTGTTTTTGTTTATGGTTTGAAGAGATGTGAGAGAAGTGAAGAGAAAAAGTACTACCAGTTGATAAAATGAGAGAAAAATGGGAACACTACAAGAAAAATGAGTTTTTGCGACGATAAAAAGTCGTCGCAAATAAAGTTTTTTGCGATGACACGTCATCGTAAATTGTCATCGCAAATAAATTATTTACGACGACATAGTGTCGTCGCAAATGTATTTATGATGACAATCGTCGCTAATACATTGTCGTAAATTTCTCGTGATATGATACATTTTTACGACGACTTTTCAAATTGTCGTCACAAATAATGTTATTTTTTTGCGACGACAAGTCTAAAAAAGTCGTCGCAAAAAAATTGAAATTAATTTTTTTTATCATTTTTAAAAAATGGTAATTAATTAATTTTTAATATTTTTAATTAAACATTATTATGGTACATACTGAATAGAATTTATTAAGATACATTAAAAGTGAAATATAAATTAATATTAAAAACAGCACATCTAAATAAATTTATAAAATATATTATGAATACTACATGAAGTGCATATATAATGTTCAAAAAAATATAAAAGTCTAAATAAAGTGAAAAATAAAAAAGTACATATAACGGCACTAATCGTCTAAGTTTGCAGCATCGCCAACAGCTGAATCATCATCAGGACTGTCATCATCTGAAGGAGGCAGAGGAGCGTCTAGGTCAACTGGTTATGGACGAGCAATCGTAGGTATGGGCTGTAATTTAGCCACCAACTCTAACACCTTCACCTGATTCTCATAAATCTTAACTTGTTCCCGGTACGATTTCTCTAAATAAAGACTCATACGTGGGTCAGGTTGAGCCGATGATGTTGCGTCTGAGTATGAACCAGCAGATGAAGGACAAACCCCGGAGTAATACTTTTGAGAGAGCGTCGGACCGACTCTTATCTTATGTTCTCTACGCATGCCAAGAACTTGCTCCAAAACCCTATGCTCGTCAAAGGCGGGTCTAGTCGAGCTTGAAGTAGACTGTGTTCTCTGCATTGTCTCTCCTCCTCCAGGGTGTTCTACGTAATAAGACATTATAATTGTTTATACGTGTTATAAAACCACTATTTCAGTATAAAAAAATTTAATATGAAAAGTAAAAATACTTACAAAAGTCTGTTCCGCTTGGGGATTAACCCAAGAGGCCCCGCAACGATGCATGTCCGCCCAATTGTCTATGG